>NW_027110197.1:579234-632419 GCF_000696795.3 Halyomorpha halys
TTCATTTTGTGGGACCGCCACTCAATGAAAAAAGTCAACGTCCCAGGCCGGATTCGAACCGGCACCGCCAATAGACATCAAAAATTGGTAAGACTGTATCTTAACCACTGAGCTATGGGCGGGCTAAAAAATGAATAATTATATAAGACTATAAAAATTAAATTAAGTTAAAATCAAATAATTTATTTTAAACTTATTCATATCTATGTTATTAACAATATTTATGCTCAACCTAGGAATCGCTGAGCCTGGCTTGACTTCAATCGTGTGCACGGTATTTCATTTTATGTATTTGATTTTTTCAGGAAAATTTATAAAGTTAGATAAAATTCTCAATAATATCTGAATATATTTAAAAGCAATTAATATATATAAATAAATATATTATAGAATCCATAGCATGTAATGAACATTATTAGTCAAGAAACGTAAAATTATTTATTAATTATTCATAACGCTAAATATTGGACCTAACTGCTATTGATTTCCCAACAGCCCAATATTTTTTATTTAGATGTCCAGCATTGTTGTACAAACGTAATTTTTCCCATGACCGATGTCCGGAACTTTTTAGTGTTGAATGGAATCAGGATGTGTTTATCAAACCACACTTCCCACCAAAACAAAGATCATTCATTTTTAATCCAGAGACTGATTTTGTCTCTAGTAGGTATTAGAACTGGATTCGTTGAGTAAACTCGAGATAGCTCGCTTATAAATATTGATTTTATAGAGCTTTATGATATGCTCCCATCGATTCCCTGGTATGGCTTTAAAATAATTTCCTTAGAATTGTAGAAGACGTATAAAAGTACTGTTGTGGATAAGCTGGATTTTACATAAAAGTATACCTTATAGACTATGATCCGATTCCCCACAGGAAAACAGATTTTTATTTCTTTTTTTAGCGTCATGTTATTGGCTTAGCAAGAAGCGAAAGTAGAAGACTGTTTAAGTTAGATCAGTGGTTCGCAAAGTTGGGTCCAGGGTCCTCGTAAGTGGCACAGACCTATTCTTATGCTGCAAAGATGGTTCTAAGAGTCCTGATTTCTTTCACAACCATCAGTGTGACTCAGTTTTTTCTACATTACTTACTAAACAAAAATACAAAATCTCAAAATAGATTATACGCGAAAAATGATATGAGAGTTAGACTGCACAAAACTAAGCCGAATAATATAAAGACTAGTTCAACAATTACATAACATGTAATATTTTCTGAATACATAACTGTTTGTAAACAAAATGTTGTATTCACTATAATTTTTTTTTTATTAGAGTTATCCGTAAGCAATCGAAAATTTTTTAAGGGTAGCCCCACGCAGAAAATTTTAAAATGTTTTAGAACCACTGTTACTATACCATAATTCTGCACTGCAACATAATACACTCGAGAATCTTTCAAAATCAAGAGAAAGTAGAATATTTTTTTCGTTAAAATCATTTGAAAGGGTCTTTCAACTCATTATTATACGAAAAAAAAACATTAAGCCCCTTAAAAGCTCCTTTCTAATGGCTTTAACAAAAAATTATTCTACTTATGCCATATCTGGACTTAATCTGGAATAATCCTCGACTTCATTTATTTGAATTTAATGTCTATTAAGTGTAAAGATTTTATAACTGAGGATTTTCTTTAGTTTAACAGAGGACTGATAAAAACCATAACGAGTTAACTGTTATTTCAACAATAGAAAACATGTTTCGCTATTGGTCCACCTTGCGATATATTTAGTTAAACCAACCCAAATTTCTTTAAAGGTATTTTATCTAATTTATTATGGTATGGTCGGGATTCAATTACCTAGAACAGTTTTGAGTAATCGCATCCTTTTCAGTAATAAGCGCGACTCCTTTAAAAAACACAAACTATTAATTTTCTTGTCCCCTATTTGCTGAAAATATTCCTATTTTATTACATTAAAGATATTCTTATAGGAGGATAAAATGTAGGCTTTTAATAAACTAAAATTTACTGTTTTTTTCTGTTTTTTTTTTTAAATCGTTGATAAATATTTGATTCATAGTAGAAATTAAGTTTTTAAGATATTATATGAAGTAATAAACAGAACATTTTTGATCAATAAGTCGCATTTTGAAGAGGTTTAGGGAAGATTGTTACGATATTAACATGACCAACACAAGCATTGCCTCGCTTGGCTACATGGGTGTGGCTGCGACTGGGCGTGTCTCCACCCTCAGATAGTGAGTCCCAATTTAATGCATTTTCCTATTTATTGTTCTTTAAAAAAATAACTAATATTCCTTTATTAAAAAAGAAAAAATGTTTAAAACATTTCTTTATAGCATACCCTTATTTAATATTTTATTTTAATCAGAGGAATATGAAACAATATTTTAGAAAACAACTTGTATTTATATATATATTTTTTTTAATTATTGTTATTGTAGCATTATCTAATACTAGACCTTTTATGTGTTGGTAAAAATAGTTAGTGAAAAATCTTTCTCGAGAGGTATTGAATTTATTGTTATTGAAATATCAAATTTTCCTATTACATTGCTCTGTTTTCAAGTTATAGTGCCAAATATTTATAAAGATTATTTTAATATTGTCTTTTACGATGATGATAGTAACGGTAAGTAAATAAATATATGTTATAATAACTTAATTCTATGTTCATTAATTTTTGTTTTAAATATAATAGAGTAAAGTATTAAATAATTATACATCATATGCCTTCTTTATATTATTGTATTTAATGATAAATATTACAATCTGCAACAACGTTGTTGTGCAATAAATATTAGTGATAACTGATTATACTCATACTAAAATAAAATACCATTAGAATAAAAATTAATAAATAAATGAAAAAACAAATTGCATAAAAATAAATAAAATCACACACAAAATTGTGCCCTCTTAAATTAAAGAACACATTTTCACACAAGTATGATTTTTGAAAAGTTTAATTTTGATAAAAATCGGTATTCAATATGAAAATGAAAATTTCTTTTTTTAGTTGCATAAATGAATTTATATGCTTTTGCGTTCGCATAAAACTGTATGAAAAATAGTGCGTTTATTAGTAAAACAAATTAAATCAAGATTTTCCAGTTTTGAGTTTTATTTGGTTTTTCCAGTCTAAAATGTTAAAGAAAATAAACTTAAAAGAATTTATTCTTATCATAAAAACTGCTTTTAAAAAGTAAAATTAATATTTCCATAACATTAAAATCAATTTTTTTTTATCATTAAATATCTCAAAACTTGAATTTATAGTGTGTTTCACTGAGTTTTCAACATAAATACACGTTTTAATATCCACTGCATAAAAATAGCCAAGCAAAATGAACAACTTAGATATAAAACAAAAAGTCCTACGGAACTGAAATTTTATATTTAGGGCATGACCAAATCGACCAACTGGTGGCACTTTATAAAATCTATTTTACAGTCTTTTAGAATTTTCTCAAAAACGGTTCTAGCAATTTTGATTAAACTTGATACAATTAAAATTTTAGCTGGGCTTAAATGGCCAATTTAAAAAAAATAAAAATAAAAAAATACTAAAGTACCTTTAGTTTTTTTTATTTTTATTATTATTTGAAATAAATAACCAGTTCTCATTGTTAGTAATAATAAATAGTGGATAAATAAAAAATATTAAAGAATTTGATGACTAATTAAATGAGTAAAAAGGAAAAATTGAGACAGGAGTTCGAATTCGAAAAAAGCCGACAATGCCCGATCTCATCTCAAACACGGCTTCGTTATCATTTGTCAAATTATTGTGTTCATTGATATTCATTAGTTTATCCTGGAATTTTTATTATATGTGAACGCATTGTGATGCGCGCGCCGCAACGTATTATAACAAGAGATAAAACATTATTTTGTAAAAAAAAAAAGAAATAATAAAATAACTTTTCTTTTTTATTCTTTGAATCTCTCTGCCATAATATTAAAAAAAAAAAATAAGCCAATCAGGTCACCAGATATGCAATGATTGACAAAGAACAACATTTTTTATTTTTCGAGAAATCATTTAATTTTAATGACAATTAAAAACGTTGTAACTTCCAGAATCTTGAGAATAACTCCAAGAAGTCAAAATCCTAGTGTATGACTTTGAAGTATTGTTAGTAAGCCAATCAGGTGGCTTCTTTTGTGTATAATAAATAAAATAATTTACATAATTTTAATTTTAATCAGAGCCTAATTTATTTTTTAATGTAGGTAAATAATCATTATTGCGACATTTACAATTATTTGACTTTTCCGGAAATGAGTGTGTTCGTAAAAATATTTTAATTTTTTTTTTCCTACCTCCTAAAAAAAATAAAACAAACAAATTACAAATATATACAATGGAAGAATAGTATGTACATATGTCGGCGATTGAGAACATCTTGTATTGCCAGTAAGGCATTGTAAGATAGATTGCCGGGTCCGCTGAAGGCGGTGTCGTCGTGTTGGCATGTGTTTGCCTGAAGCTCATTGGGAATAGGGAGGGGCTATTCCTGCTGGTCGTAAAAATATTTAATCTTTTAAAACTCATTTAATCAAACCGCATTTACGAGAATGCATTGAAATCTTTTTCTTAGCATAAGGAGACCAAATAAGGAGTCAGCTCATATGAACTCTAAAACATTGAAAGTACTCGGTAGTAAATGTTCACCTTAAGATATCGCCCTAACTTTCCTTTCTGAACTCGGCAACTGTCAGCACAAACCAAGTTATGTATACAGATGACACAACAATGGACAAAACAACGTTCATTGCAAGTTCTGGATGACGATAGAATGGCTAAAGGTCAATATTTGTCTATTCAATTATTATTTTTAGTAAGTCAATAAATTGTATATTTTTGTATAGTTACGAGGGTGATAGTAAAAATCATCAGTATTTTGACTTCAAAGTCAAACAATGACACAAAAAAATTAATATTATAAAAGAGATAAAGGTATGAAAATTTCTTTCCTCTCCTTTTACTGAGAGAAAATTCTTTTTAAGAACATCGCAATTTTTAACATTTTTTTTTTATCTCGTCACTAAAATTAAAAAAGCTCATGCATATGTAAGATGGGGAGAGGGGGTGAATTTTCTTTTAAATTAAATTTACATCTCTATCTGCTTCTTTTCAGCAGACAAGAACCACTCTCCCTCCCACCCCTCCCGGGAAAGAGGGAGATATTCATAAGGTGGTGGTTGGGTTTAACGAGAATTTGTTTTTTAAGTATCAAAAAAGATGTAAGGGAAAATTATCTCTGGGTACAAATTAATATACATATTTCAGAAAAAAGATGTCAGCAAAGCTTAGATTACATAAATGCAAATCAGAAATAGTGCACCTCAGATCAACTGTGTAAAAACTAGTAACCAAGTAGAAACTCATATTTCTAAGACAGTTCTAAATATGAGGGTATTAACATCTTGCAAAAATTACGAATTGAGAGATAAACTGTTCACTGATTTGTTTTATATGTTTTTAAATATTTTATCAGATATAAAAACTGTGTTTATGGACAATGTTTTAAGTTTCAGATGTTTAAAATAAAACAAAATTTAGACAATTTTCTTTAATAATTACCTTCAATCCAACCGTAGGTTGTTGGTTCCGGGCTGAGAAATTTACCATAATAAAACGGTATGTTCTTCACTATTCCATTTACCCCATTCTGATTTTAAATTCATCATACACTAAAGGAAAATAATTATTTTACGAAAATTCAGTAGTTATAAGGTTTTTGTTTTTTTTGGAGTCTTCATACAATATCTTATGAGTAATTTTTATTCTGAATTTAAATTTTTTGTCCTTTTTTTTTAAATATGGTTGCTTATTGTTTATTTTGTAAATCTTACAATTAATTTTAAAGAATTATACTAGAAGATTTTCCATCCAACCTCACGATAGATTAATTCTCACACACAGTTAGGTCCAAAAATGATTCTTTACATACAGTGAAGAACATATGAAAATCTAGTAAAACATAGTTGTCCTGAGTTATGTCTATGAAATTTTAAGGACAATGATTAACGATTTCTTGCGATGAAATGAGTATCTAGCATGTACTCAAAATATTTTGGATCGGTGTCGGATAGACCATATCTAGTCCTAACGTCTTTGGAGATAATTGATATTATATACTATTGATATTATTATCTACTATTGCTAACGTGCACGTTTTTGTTTTATTATATAATATTATTATATTTAATTTATCTTTTATTTCAGATCCAATGATAAAATATTTCAGAGACATTAGTTATTAAATGATAAGACTGACAGTACTCAGCATCTGTTCTAAAAGTATTATTACCGTTTTTTATTGAGCCCTTAAATTGGCGCGCCCCACCACGGATTAGTCACTGCTCTTTTTGCTATTGTATATCGATCCTGGATACTTTAATACCGATCAGAGTTTATTATGTATCGGAAAACTCAGCCTACCTTTTATATTGTGTTTAAATTCGGGATTGACGTGTTAAAAAATGCGTTTAATTTTCCCTTAAAGTTGTAAGAACAACTTTAAAATAAAAATTCATGAATTTTAACCTAAAAGTAAAAAAAAAAACCAGAAACTCTTGCGAGCTGAAAGTGTAACTTCTTAGGTTCTAGTATCTCTTGAAGATTTTATTGCTTTAGGATTAAGAAATGGAATTTGATTGAGAGAAATTCATCTTCATTAAATGAAATTACTTTTATTTATTCCGAAGGGTTTCATTTATAGTCTGATTTAGGCCTATTTTCTTTACAAGGCCTAGAGTAGATACGCTTCAAAGATAGTAGTTTCTGTCTTAAGATGGGTTTACAACATAGAGATAACATACTCTTCGAAATGTTTGTAACATTTTCTTGTTTGATAAAATGTCTACAAATCTGTAATATATGATTTCATTTACACCTATTCGTTGAAAATGTATAACATCTAGATATTAAAAGGTTAAGACTGTGGGATGTAGGATGCACATGCTACTGCTGCACGATGGTACGAAGGTTTGGTCCAATTAAAACTATATAGTATTTAGTGCAATGAGAACGTAACTTCAATATTTTAGCTTCCTGTTCCTCTCTAAGAAAAAGATGAAAGAGGGTTCAAGAGGACGTAGTGTGATTCATTTTGAAAAAGAAAAAGAGGTTTTTCTAAAATTAAATTTAGAAAAAGTGTTTTTGAATTAACAATAATTTTGTGAAATAAAATTTCACTTCTTGCAGACTTCTAATTTATTTATTTTTTTGTATTTGTCATATCATAAACTTTTTTGTAGGTTTCTAATCAGGTCAACAAAAATAAAAACTAATCACATTCCTTCTTCCAAGAAACATACAGGGAAAATTCAGAACCACTTGTCTGGAAACGGTGATCGTCAAAACTCGGTTCTTGAGTGCAGTTTGAGGAGTCTTATCGTGCCATGGCTCTTTAAAAAGAAGTCAAGGTGGCGTTATCTCAACGGCCTTCTAGAATACTTCCGAACACTTCCCTAGGATCTTCGTGAAGTTACAGAACAGTCGAATCATTTCTGCCTTGGTTGATATTAAAATGCCTCTTAGGTTCAAAAGATTTTCTACGGAAAAACCGATTAATAAGTTTTATCAAGTACTTATTGTTTTCTATGTGGTTAAACTTTCATTTTTTGTATTTTCCGATTACCTTAGATATATAAAAGTGTAAATTATTTTACTGGTCTGAAATTTTTTAAAAATTAAGCTATAGAGTGAACTGTGGCAGATGTGTAAACTGGGAAATGAGTAAATGATTCTAAAACTAACCCAGTTGTATCTGAAGCCATGCAATTATTTTTTGTGGTATTCTTCTGACAACTGATACCAACGAAAATGGTTGGAATATGGTGTTTCCTGTAAGAATAATACTTTCACATACGGAGAAAACACTATATGTTTTGTTAACTGTTATATTACTACAGGTAAAAAAGTTACTATTCGTTTTCATTCATTCCTTCTGAAGAACTCTTAATAGTTCTTCTTATCCAATAGCTCTTTTTAATTTTTAATATTTTATATTTATTGTTAAATTGAAGAAAAATACATAGTATTCAACTCTTTGATGATCAGCGACTCAAGATAGGTTATATTTAAGGCCTGTAATAAATGCTTTATCCGAACCGACTACAATAAACTCAAGAAATATATCCCTAGTAAATTCTGAATACATAAAAAATGTCCCACGATTTAGGGTGCCTATAATTTGCGGGAAGACCCAAGGAATTTCATCAAGCTCCCATTGTGACCGTTTCCAGGGTTTTTAATTTTGTTTTTAATCTAGGCCCTGTGTCGGTTTAGAGTGCGTAACATTTTTCCTTATTAACCTATAACCCAGGTCATTAATTACTTTTCCCATCCCAACCAATTAAAATTTTCATTCTCATTCTTTTGTCTTGTCTTTTAATAAAAAGTAATTACCCCTTCTGGAATATTTAATTGTCTAAGGTGGTGGAAAGCGTTGCCCATAATAAGTTTCAGGTGTGAAAAAAGAATTATTTCAGTAAATAAATGTTTAACATATTAAATTATTAGTATATTGTGTATTATCTGAATAATTATATTTCATAAGTCATATTTTAAAACAATGGAACCTTAAGAACTGGAGTACTGCAGGGTAAAAAATTATGTCTTTTTTTAGTTTTCGTAAAATGTATAAATTATTATTTATGTTAGGTTTTCAATAGCCAATAAAGCCAATACTTCATGATATGATTAATAAAAACAAATTTTAAAATAACGTTTTAAAACTTTAATGGTAATAAAATCGTAATAAAAATAAGAAACAGTCGTTTTTCAGATTTTTATTTTTTTTAACTCTTTTGGCAATAATACAATCTACCACACTCATGAGCAGTAATTATTAAGGCCGTAATTACTCAATCATACCGTATGTACTTATTAGATAAAGCGAAAAGTAAATTAAAAAAATAATACAAGAAATAAAATAATAAAAATAGAAACTAAACTCAGTAATAATAAAAAGAAGAGAAAATATATACAGTACAACAAATGCGTTATTGTTTTATTTTTTTTAATTAAGAAAAAAATGTTAATTTTTTTCTATAGTTCAATACTGCATTTTGTTCTTAAACATTGTACTTTTTAAAAAAATCAATATCTATATTAAAAAAAATCTAATATTTTATGGAATTTATTAGTTATTTCAAGTTATTTTTCTGATTTTAATGAAATATTTCTTATAGACACCCTCAAAATAACGCGATACTTTGTATAAATAGGACGAGGCTGCTAAATGCGGGTGCAGTGGTGTTGATCGGAGCACTGCGGTGTAATGTCGGTTATCCTCGGACATTTTCGGTTCACATTGTGTTCTGTCTGGTATTGTTCGTATTCGAGCAACAACATACCCGAAGAATGGTATCTTCTATCTCAATGTATTCATATACACTTGTTATAAATATATTCAGAAAGAAAATATCTCATTTATTCATTATTTAACTTCGTTCAGTCTTACTATAAAATATTGAACTTCGAATTTTATTAAAGCTAAACTTGAATTGGTAATTTTAAATTATCTTGTATAAGCTGAAGGGACTTCCAAATTAGGATGCTAGACAATGTATCAGTAGGTAAAAAAAAAATTTAAGGAAAGTAATAAATATATTTTTTTGTTTTATTTATTGTAACATTATAAAAAATTATGTTTACTTAGCTAAACATCCCTCCATAATCTGTCTCTCACTGCTAAATTGTAACGAATCATAGTAAAGCAGATAGAATTCTCCTCAAAAAGTTTGGTTGAAGTAAATAGAATTTTAGGGGGGGGGGATGGAGGAGGGGATCTAATATCCAAAAGATGTTTTTTTAAAGTTTTTTTTTGTTCTAACTATCAGTATACATCGATAAGAAATTTAAAAAAATTTAATTACCTAGCTGTGAGAGCTATCGATTGGTTTCTAATATCTTATACAATTTTAGTGCATATAGATATTGCAAAAATTTAAATAATTCAGTGGGGGAAAATCGGTGCAGCTTTTAGATTCTTAAGAAACCCACCAAAACTAATTACTTATGAGGATGAAAAATGATTAAAATTCGTGTTATGAGAAACAAAGTTTATTTTCTTTCAAGCAAATTCAAAAATCGGGGTTGTAAAGAGGCTAGAAATTTTTTTAAAATTAAATACTTACAATAAGTATGTAAATAGTTCGAAAAAAATGTAACGTGTGATTTCCATATATGTATATATTATAAAAGTATAATTTTCCTTAGATCAGAAAATTTATTTTAACATGAACATTGTACATGGAGATAAACGACTTAGTTTATCTCTGTTTATAATAAATACATTAAGTTAGACACCATGCTAAGGCGGTAAGCTTGATAAAAAGAGAAAACTTTCTTTATTTGAACTTTTCCCTTTTTACTTTCTTTGAAACTTGGAATTTTCCTAAAAAAGGGAATTTCTTGATGAAAATTGAATCCCCCCAAGTAGATTTCAGAGCCTATTAGTTTCTAGTAATTTTTTTAAACAATAATATGTATATTAAAAATTTTTTTTAAAGATAATTGAACAAAATTATGCAGGATGCTAATGATTTCAGAAAATTTATTATATTATATATTATTTAATTCAATATTAACAATAATAATATTCAAGGACCTTTTTTTCAATATACATTTTAAACGCTGAAATTCAGCTTTTAGCTTACGATGCCTAAGATTTATATCAACCCTATTCCAAGCCATTCTTTCTGTTCCCTAAAATATGGATCAAAGAATACTTTCATGAACTTAGACCTGTTGATTCGGGCATAAGGTTGCAGAATGAATCATGGGTAAAGTATTTTTCGGATAATTTATTCTATGCCTTTGTTTGAATAGTGCCTACCTACTGGTAGTGGTGGAGGGGAGAGGGTTTTGTACTACAAGTAGGCCCATTGGTCCTTCTTGTCCAACCCAGAGTGCTGGGGCTACCTAGAGATTACCGCCCTTTACTGTCTAGTGTATAAGTGTCTAGATGCATTTCGCGGGACTGTGACGAAATAAATATCTACCAACTGATTTGAACCAACACCGTTACAGCGAGCTTGGTCATCACGGAGTCAATTTACTTTTAGTATATTAGATATTGATTTAAAGCTGGAACTAATTTCCTTATTAACGTACTAATTACTTAGGAAAATATATGCATATAAAGTGTTTTTTTTCGGCCACCTGCAACCTCGAGCTCCTGTTATGTCACTATTGCGCTTCTGCTCTTGAGTTTCAGATGCCCAGAATAGACCAAGAAATTTTTATTTTTTTAAATCATAAAAAAAAAAAAAAAAAAAAAATAATAAATAAAAATATTGATTGGTGTAAATTTACAGAAAATTTCATGCTGAAAATGATTACATAGAGGGTCAAGTTTTTTATTTTTTGGGACCGCCACTTAATGAACAAGTCTACGTCCCCAGGCCAGATTTGAACCGACGCCGCCCCTAGATAGAACGATAGACCTAGGCATAACCATCTGACGTACGGACGGCCCAGGTTTTAGTAATTAAAGTAAATAAAAAAAATGGAGGCCAAGAAAACTGAAAAGCTTATGCTTGTCACTCTTTTTCATTCAGGTGGAAATCAACATTTTGTGAATTTATTTTGGCAAATATCATAAAAACTGTTACTCCTACGAAAATTTTCATCTAACTTATATAAGTATGAGGACTAATAGAAAGCTTTACATCTAATGGTTCCCGAGATACAGTTTAGTAAAAATCGATTATTTTATACAAAAAACAAAAAAATCAATCATGAAAACTGCAACTTTAAAGAAATCATCCATTACACTTTGTGGTGCCTTCATCGGGCATCAATTTTAGTTCTAATTGACATTTGAACGTCTAATTTCTAGAACAGTTTTTTAAACTCTGTTTTTTTTTCCAAATAATAAAATATTTACATTATAAAGTATTATCTAGTGATTACCATACTTGTTTCTATGATATTTGTCAAATCTTGTTTTTGAAAAAACAGAATCTCGTAAACTATTGAACCTAAAAATTATGGTTCGAATTTTTGCTAATTTATGTTACTTTAATATTGATCATTTTATGGTAGTTATAAAAAATAGTTAGTTTATTATTTAATTTAATATGTTTCCGTTAGTTCAGTTTTTAATAAAATTAAATGGTATTACTAAATCTAAAAACATTATAAATTCCAAACTTGATAAATAATAATAAAATTTGTTTCTACTACAGGATAGTGGATACCAGGATGGGTAGGTTCTCCCTTAGGCTGACTATACTTAAATTTCATTTCAAATTTCGCAATTGGATTTTAGTTGCCTAAATTATAAGTGATTCTAATTTTAGAAGCTTACAAACATTGAGAGCAAAACTAAGTAGCTACTACGGCTGCTTGGACTGTCCATCGTATACCGCCAAATATAACAATGGCGGCGACTGATTTAGTAAGCCTCGTCCACATCACTGGAATTTTGAATAGATAACTTTAAATTTTATTCACATGTCTAATCTGATTATAGAGAATTTCTCTAACATTGAAGTTTTATAATATGCGTTTAAAAACATTTTATCTCACTAAAACATGAAAGGAAACTGTAGACTAAAAAAATTGGGAGGTTTTATGCTATAGATACCTCGATTATTGATCATTAAATATCAATTCAGTTCATTAAAAAAAAACTATATGTTTTTGAATATAAAAAAGTTATTATTTTACTTGTAGAAGATGGTCGGGAGGTGCGGCCTGCAAATAAATAAAAAAACATTTATAGGCGAATAAATAATTTTTTGTTTATTTGTGTTTATCTGCTGACCACACCACCCGACCATCTTCTTCACATATTAATCTGCGGTCAACTATCGACAACTCATTAATTGTTTAATGTATATCGACTAATATGCACAAAGAGAAAAATGGGCGTTTCACTTTTTTTCGTGGAAACCAACCGCCTATAGACCGATGCCTGAATCGTTCTTTAAAATAACATGTCCTTAAAGTAAATATCCTTTACATGAATGTTTTTGTTAAATATCTTGAATGAGCTGGATAATGTTTGTATCTTGAACGCCGGTCTATTTTCGTTCCTCTTTTTTAAAATACGTGTTTTTTTAAATTACTTCTTCTTTTTTAAAAATCTTATAATTGGTTCTGCAATAACTTTGAGTGTTCTATCGAAAATGCTACTACAATGAATTAACTATAAACGAAACTCACAATAAATAAATATTTTGTAATGAAATAATAAAGATGGAATTTGAGTGTCTAATTGTGATTTTGATGTATTTTTTATAATTTGGATTATATCGATGAATATTAATTTTAAATGAATACTGATTTATTCTTCAGAAAATCAAATACTTTTACCCTTTCGACGATATCTGAAAAAATGAGTTTTCACTGTAAGATATTGTGAACTATGTTGTTTTTACTAGACGAATTTGTGCAGTTAGTTTTAATCATAGTAAATATTATTTAAAATTTGTACAGAAATTCCAATTATTTAAAAACTGACGCAAATTTAACCATTAATAACATTACAGATATAAAAACAACTAAACAAAGGTATTTTTATGTTATTTAGAAAGCTGCAATGTCATAAATGATTTGAAATATATTTTTAATAATAAAGGTTATTGTAAATGCACATAAATAGACAAAGCTTTCTCTCAAATACCTGAAATAAACAAAAACAAACTCTAAAAATAGCTTATACTTCCCTTTTACGTCATAGCACAGCGAGGGCCTGGTAGCGAAGGGCTGTAAAGGGCGGGCCGAGGTCGGTGGTGGGGGGCAGCCATCTTCCCTTGACCACGCCCACTTTTAGGGGTTAGTTCCGGTTTCTACTGACAGATGTCAGCAGCTACTGGGTCTGTTCCGAATCGTTGGAATTTAACAATGTTAATCATAATTCATCACTCATTATTGTAGAGCAGATGTGCGGACAATGGCCGATTCCAATACATTAGTTTATATTTGTTAGCTATATTTATATTGTGAAATTCGAAAGGTTAGCTATAAAGATAATAAATACAATATGTTCTTACATATTGGATTGATCAGTAGCTATTTAAAAAAAATCAGTTAATCATATTGGTTAATAAAAATAATTATTTATTTACCTTTTGATGTTAAGTTAATTTTTAAAATGCAGTAAAATTCTAGCACTAATTTAAGGGAATATATGAGAACATTTGAGAGAAAAATATAGATTAAAGAATTTTTCTAAATGCAGTTTAAAATACAGCCTATATTTTTAAATTGTCAACAAAGAAATATGATTGTTTATAAAAGTCGCAAATATAACGTATTAAGTAGAATTAAAAAAAGTTAAGTCATTTAAATTTGAACTAAAAAAACTACTGGAAAAAGCTAGGAGGTTGAATATGAGCTCAAAAGGGTCTTTCCCTAGGAGTTTTACTTCCTAAATTTCAAAAATTGTGAATTTTAAGAAGGAAGTCATTTCATTTATATATTAAATAATTAATTTCCTCTAATATATTAATTTTGCTACTATAATTCAGTATTAATTGTAATTAGACTATATGAAATTTAGGTAAATAATTTGATGTATATACATTTTTTAAATCACGGCCTATGCGTTTTGTGCATAAGTGCCAGTGAGTGAACTTTATTAGCGATGCCATGTTTGAGAATAGGTCGAGAAAAGATTGAAGAGAATCACTACGCTGAACGAAATCGCATCGACGAGAGACAAAATCGCCAAGAATCAAATCGCAGAGAGAGTGTGGAAGACGCGTGAAGAGAAGTGAAAATAAACTATACACAAACGTACGCCACCGTATTATTATTAGAAAATAGATTGTTGTATTTCAATCTATTTTATCACATCAATTAAGGAAACCTATAAAAGTTTAGCCAGTCAATTATAACGAGCAGTTTAGAGGGTGCGACCGATAAGATTTCACCACTCTTCCAAACAATCTATATATTAAAATGTTGGTAAATCCTTCAAGATAAGAGTGACGTTTCAGCTAAAATGGAAACGTTTCTGATCGTTCATAACGCATATTACAAAAGTATCAAGCTTAATAGTATTTAAAACTTATGTATAAATTACCGAGGTTACAAATATACAGTTACTTTTCATAATGAGGTGTAGATAGTTGACCGTAGATTAATGATTGGAGAAGTTTGGGGGGGGGGGGGGGGTGCGGTCAGCAAAGACAACATAAATAAATAAATATGTTTTTGTTTATTTATGTTGTTCTTTGCTGACCGCACCCCCCCCCCCGACAAACTTCTCCAATACAGTTACTTTTATTACTTTATTTCAGTAAATAAAGATGAAAAGACACCAGGCAGGTAAATACCCTGTTTCGACCCGGTAGATGAAGACACTGTTGAGTCAGTAAGTCATCAATCACAAGGAGGTAACTACCTGTCGTATCAGTCGGTCAATGTCACTATGGGTCAGGTACTGGGAGAAACGGTTTTTGGGTTATACTCCCTATATATATATATATAAACTTATATGTTTAGAAACAATTTTTTTTTTAATTTTCTTTTGATTTTCGCTTGGTCAGAACAGAGACCAATAAAAACTCTGTATTTCATAATGGATTTTAATTATTTTATTTTTTTACAGATTTTGATAACGAACCATTATTTTTGCTCCACATTACCTGTGGGTTTCTACTACCAAAAACCGTGAACATTACGGTTTTTGACGATATCCCAAAAGTTCCGATACAATCGAAAAAAACTTTTAGAACAAAATAATTTTAGAATGGAAATTGTCGTACGAATCTGGCATCATAATTCAAAACTCACCATTATGACAATCAAGAGAATTCTTTCGTCTAGTAAAAAAAACTCAAACTTTGATAACGGATTCTTATGGTCAATAGAATTTTTAAACAATTTTATTGTACATGTTTTTTTATAATATATATATTTTAAAATGAAGTATATACCAGGTTTAACTGATAAAATTGAATAGACATTCATGGAATATGACCATAATAATGTTAAACTGGGTTTATACAATGACAATAAATTAGGTATTTAAATTTATATAAATTTAATTTACAGAATTAATTTCCAGAATGGTGTTTATATAAGAGAGACTTCTACAAAATTAAAAACCAATTTGGAGCAACATACGAGTAATGGTAAAAATGTAAAAAATATCAACACAACAGCACTGGCACAGTATAAAATTTAAACATGAATTTAATTTTAAAAATCTAAAGATTTTAGACATAGTAAATCTAAAGCTATTAATTTTAAGATAGATACTAAATATTTATGTACACATTGCTTAGATATTGTTAATCATTTAGTAATGGAATGTTCAATATTATTGGTTATTGGAATAAATTTATTACATTAGTGTGATGATGTAATATAGTTTAATAAATATTGTTAATAGATTAGTCATCTTTTGTAAAGAGAAGTAGAAGAGAATGGACTTAGGTTATAATATATTTGTTATCAATGATAAACTGGTTTCAAGAAGGTATATTAGAGTTTATATTTCCTTATTCATAATTATTTTTGGAATTTTTAATTATTAATTTTTTAATATAGTTTTCAACAATATGTTCATTGTTAATAATTTAAGACTATAATCGAAGATATATTTAATCAGTAATTGTTTTTTAAATTAAAAAAAAATTGTTGTTTATTTATTAATTGTTGTATGCATAGGATGAATATTATACATTTGTTTGTAGATACCTGCTGAAGGGGTGGCTACCCAAAACGTTATTATTAGATGTAATTAAATAAAATAAAAAACAATTGAATGAGGAAGAGGACTTTTCATTTACTATTCTAATTACTTTAATGAAACTCATCCAGTAGAACCTATAACTTTAAGAAGTAGTCAAAACTGTTTTTATTTTTTACACCCATAAAAAATTGTTTTTTGTTTTTGACCGTTTACGCCTTTAAGACGAGTGGGAACAAATAAGTTCCCTATATGACTTAAATATGAAGTCATATAGGGAACTTATTTACATCAGAATCACTTATATAATAAATAACACTTCGGAATCATTAATATTTTATATTATAACTGTCTCCCTTCCCCCTGGAGTGGACAACTTACAGCTGCCCTGACATAGACTCGCGCTGGTAGAGAGGATACTGGATGGTTGTGCTGGAACTCTCATTAATTACTGAGACTACGTGTGTAGCGTGGCCAGCCGATTGCTATAATGAGCTGCCCGAGCCATTGTGGTTCAACAATAGTCTCTCACAAAGGCTTTGTGCCCTCCGGTTCTGGCCGCCATACCTCGCCTCTCTGTCGGCACCTATCCCGATCTACCCTATCTCTTGGGGATCCGATAGATTTATAGATATCTACGGAAATTGTAAACATTTATGAATAATATTTCATTTAACGAAATTTAAATAAATAACAATACCGGACGTCACACTATTCGTTCACTGTTTTTGATGACCCCTATAACGTATACCAGCCAGTTTAGCACTTGCAATTTAAGTGGTTTGTTCATTTCTACTTCGTTAACTTTACAAGTCCATATGTGTCATCGTGAAGTAGTCGCTTAAAAATACTAAGTGTAGTCTAAATTCTTAATAAAATAAAAACACAAATATTCGACAGGATATTCGACAGGACTTACTAACAAAAGCCTAGTGATTTCATTCTTTACTTAAAGTAAGCGGTTCCGTAAAAACAGTAGTAACAATATTTAATAATGTTAGTTCTATTATTTTTCTAAAAAAATAAAAAGACGAGAGCTAAGTAATTATGTTACTGTGTAATAACAAGCACTACTTATCTTTAACCTAGCCTTCATTTTTATCTAGTTGTAGGCCGAAGATCAGTAGCGACTCTCAAATAACTATGCATTCAATAACTGTAACTATTTATTTGTTATAGAAACAAATTTTGAAGAAAGGGGAAGTTCCTTTCTATGGGAAGTAGACCCTAGGTTGGATCCTCTAGTGCCCCAAATACTTAAAGTTCTCCCTCTCTAATTGTAGATTTTATAGAATAATAATAATACAAGCTGTCACCATTCAAGGTAATAAGTATCGATGTTTTAATTATTCATACATACTCTATATACAGTCAAAACAAAAAAAAATTAATGATAATAATATTAGCAAAATTAAAAAAAAAATCAAACATCATTCATGTTTTTAAGGAGGTGTAGATAGTTGAACAAAGCATAAAACAAAAAGAGATAAAAAACATTCAGAGAAACATACAAAAAAACATATCTTCTAACCTCTATAATATTATGTTTCATCTTGTATTGTTATCAATCAACTACTGTCTAATTCCATGGTTATTAATCAACTATTTTTTTATTTTCAATTCATTGTTATGTATATTCCCAATTTTGTTAGTCTATTATTTATTTTTATTTTTATGTTTCTCTGAATGATGCTTGTTATCTCTTTTTGTTTTATAGCCCTGAAAATCAGGTCGAAAGATCGGAACAAATGAATAATTTTTGGTTTATTTGTGTTTTTTGCTGACCGCACCACCCGACCTTATCCACTTATTCATGATTTTAAATCGATTTATATTTTTATCTATAAATAAAAATAAATCCATATAATAAAAACTGATTCAATAGTAACAGTACAATTTATTTTTATACAAGATGAAGAAAATTAAGTTTATGTAGAAATAAAATAAATACATTTGAAACATATTGATGTCTATACAAATTAAATGTCTATTTATACTTAAATTTTTTTTTGTCTTTTCTGCTACTAACTATAGTTATTTTTTAAATCGTATTTATTTCGGGACTAACTTCTTCAACTTGTAATAAATATTGCTGTATTCAATTGAATAGCTTCTGAATCTTAACTTAATAGCAGCAAATTATCAAACCACTCAGAATTAAACATACGCATGACTTTAGTAAAACTAAATAGTACAACGCATTTCAATGCTAAACAAAACTGTTCCAAAGAATGGAAATTTTCATGTTATGAACCTAAAGAATTCTTTAACAATAACTATTAAAGATTTAAAGATATTAAATTTTTAATAAAAAATAACCTTCCACCATTTTTTTTTAACTGTTATTGATGGTATTTTTGACCATATGAAATGGAGCTATATTTATTTTTAGATTTATATTTTCACGCTTGATCAACTAATATTAATATCGTGATATGAGATATACCAGTTTATGTTGGCGAATTAACGTATATACAGCTACGATATTTCATATATATTACAAATTTCATCATATCCTAAGGAAGGCCATTTCAGTAAAAGTAAAATACAAAAAAAGATGTATGAGAATAATTAATTAATTATTAAATGGCTTTAAATCTTAGACATAAATATCTCAAATACCAGTTAATAACTAATCAACTAAAGTTTTGCCAATTCAAGCATCAATAGTATCGCCTTAAGATAGTAAATCCTACATCAGAAGTCTCATACAGACTAACCAACAAGAGATTGTAGAGTTGTAATCAAATACTAACTACTACTTATCAAGTATTACTCAGTGTTGTTTTAAAATTTTCCAATAATAATCTTATAATTATATTATAAATGTATATTTGTGTGGGTGTGTAAACCTATCCGCTAACACACATACACCATGTAAAAGTTGGCTAAAATAATTACTACACTAATTGATGAACCAAATATTACGTTCAAAGATTCGTGACTTCTTCAACTTTCTGAGTAGTTAAAAAATAGTCTAGAAGAAATTTCATAATTGGTCAAAGATATTTCTCATTGTACGTAACATGATAAAAAATATAAAATTTTCACTTCAAATTTTAGAATGACATATATAAGATATTTTGAAATTTCCACAGTATTTATTATTATTATTATTTATTTTTAATGCACCCTTCCAACACAGCGGATCCCACCACCTACCTTAAGATGCCCTTCATGTGTGAAAGTATACCTATTTGTATTTTACTTATGTATTGTTTTGCTTCAGATAATAATAAAAGGAGGGAGAGAGGAAAAAGAATCAGTATTTTTTAAAAATATTATGTATAAAATAAATATTATGTAAACCTTATGGTACGGTATTATGTAGTAACTTTATGTTACTTCATTTCCATTAGAAAATAAACTAAAACAATAATGTTAGTAAATTATAATAAACAAGTCTCTCTATTAACGTCCAGGCATGGATTTTAAGTTGAGGTTTCAAAATAAGAATTACATTCTCTGAAAATAGGTTGAATTGAATTATATAAAAATAATAATAATCAATACTAAATAATATACAAAAGAAACTGTGTAACTATTACTGCTTAATATTTTCTTTTTATGCTTGATTTAAGAAAAATTATTTTGAATTGGAAAGAAGCTACTATCCAAAGATAGCAATACTATATTAAACAATAGTAATAAAGAATTTAATAGAATATGTTTCATCCGGAATACATTTCAACATAGTTTAATTATTTTATTTTATTTGAAATTTATCTTTTTAATTTTACTGATTTTACTGTCATTTCGCTGACAAATCACACACAACGAAAGTATGAAAATAATATTTTAGATAACGACAATTAATTAATAATTAATAACTTTAAATAGTCATTAATATCTGAAATAGCCATAATAAATCCTATGCTTTGTAATTTAAATAATAAAGCATGAAGTAAATAATGTGTTTATTTCCAGCAGTAATTTTATCTTATTGTTATGAGAGCTATATTGATTTAATCGCAATATAAAAAAAAAAAAACAGTGTGGAACGATATATTATTGATATGATTAGCTTATATTATTTTAATATTTGATGCCTAAATCTTGAAAATGATTTCCGAATATGAAACAGAATCTAAACCACTGCCTAAATCAAGCAGATAACATAAATAAAATTTCAAAGAAGAAGGACTATTAAAAATGTTTTTTAGATAATTTTATTTTTGACTTTTCTCTTCTTTTTTTTATAAATATTTACTGCTGGCAATGTAATTTTAGTATTTGTAAAGTTGACAGTTTTAATATGAGTTCCACCCATTATTGTTTCAAAGGTAGAATAAAATAAATAAAGGGAGAATTGTTGGTAATAAATTTTTATATTAGATTACTTCTTCAGGAGATAACTAATATTATTAAATAGAACAATATAGTTCCATAAGCTCATAGGCATATTGTTTGAATTATTTATTTCCATCTTTGAAAGATATGTCCTCAATTTAGATTATAATGTAGTTTTCCTTCTGATAAAATTATTTTAATGATCGTATGTTAAATGTATGATATTGGTCATAAACGATTTAAAATTTATTGAAAGCGTATTCTTTATTTGTTGATCAAATAATATGAAGTTGAAACTTTTATGACGGTTCAATATTCATACCAAAACGTTACGAAAATTTAAAAAAAAAATTGCATATATAAAGTAACATTGTTATAAATAAAAAAAATGTATTCTTAAATAATTTTATTTTTGTACAAAGTGAGTTTGATTGTGGTCCTAATCATTTTTTTTCTCGATAATTCTGATTGATCGTTAATAATTTAGAAAAACACCCTCTATTAAAAAAAGAAACGACAATAATAAAGTTGTTCACCACTAACCTGCTATCATGTAGTTCAAGTATAAATAATATTAAAATATTCTCCAATATTTAAACATTAATAAAAAATAAAATAAATTATAAGGATAGACTCATCAGTTGAGGACACAGTCCATGACTCTTGCACCCAGACTGCCCCCGAGCACCCCATCCCGAAGATATCACTCACACGGACCGAAATGAGTCACAGATGGTTCTCCACCATCCTGATGGGTAGATTGATGGTGCTCATACTCTCTGATCGCGTTCCCCTCCCTGGGGTGTTATAGGAGGGGATTCCCCACGTCTCTCCTTTAAATCATTGTTATCCACGCTATAGAAAAGGGTGTTTATATCAGTGTATCAATAACCTTTTATGTATAACTGTATCGCTTCTGTTGATCGATAAAAAGTTAAATGATATAAATCTTTATAAAATATTGATTGAATATGAAGTATTCGTGTACTTCGTATAACTGTAGTGTGGTCGGTGAATCCAGGATTTAATTCTAATAATTTTTTGGCATGGTTCAGATACTTATTAAAAAGATACGTTTAAAAAAAACAACTTAAAATTCATTTTTGTGAAATTTTCTGTTTTTAAGAATATTCAGGAGGCTTGTATGAATAGAAAAATAATTTTTTTTTAGTAAAATAAAAATGTTGCTTGCACTACAATACCTCAAAATGTCGAGAAAAAAACTTCTACAACAAAACAAAATCTAGAATGAATTCTCCAGGTCTTATAAAAACATATAGGTTACGATATTTCTAATCTAATTTTAATTTTTTCAAAAATTTTATTTATTGATAGATATTAGAACTGCCACACCGTTGTGGGCAACAGTGATGAACATGCATATTAAAATAAAATATCATACAAAAATTATAAATATAATATTTAATAAATTAACAAAAAAAAAATCTCTCTTAAAATACATACAAACAGAAAGATAAAGAAAATGAACATAATAAAACTATATGCATGAAAAAATAAATAAATAAAATAAAATAATAATAAAAATAAAATAATCTTTAGTCGTAATTAAATGTTTCTAATCTAATAGAATAAAAATCTTATTATTGATTTTATTGGGCTTAGGAAGTATCACAGCTTAAGCCACAAATTTATAACGGCATCAATTTGTTCTTTAATTTCACTGAATTCCATTCTTAGTTTGGACTTATTGTATTGACATAATACGTAATTTATTCATCTTTATTTACATATGTATTTATGTTAGTATATTATTTTATATTGTTAATGATTAGTTTTTACCTGAATGTATAGATGATAAAAATTATACTGTATAGTTAGTTTAATTTTATGCTTAGTTTTTGCTTATTTATATCTAATGTTTGTATATAGAAAGTGTGTTAAGGATTACGATTTTCTTATTTATATTAATATATTATTACATTTTAATTTAATTTATGAATCGTTCAGTTGACATTCTAGTTACGTACGTTTTCTTAAGTTTAAAAAAAAAGAAAAAAAAAAGCAAACTTGGTTTTATAACTTCCTGCCCAACCCTTATTCCAATGAGATATAAAAATTTGGAAAGACTTTTATTTCTAAATCTATGAATGCAACATAACAGGAAGTAGTGGTTTATTTGGTTAATTATAGTTTAATAAGGAAGAAAATTGTGTCATTCACTAAATCCAGTTAATACCATAGGAATCTTCCAGTAAAGGATTATTAAATTTGGTTAATTTTTTTTCTGAGTGATTTTTCAGTGCAAAATTTAAAAGCCTTAATAATTTAATTAGCAGTTGAAATATTTTTCTGTGCTAGTGACTCACGCAAATTTAATAAATTATATGTATTCTCTTTCCCCCCCCCCCCAAAAAAAAATGGGCTTAGTCAACTGAGTACTTCATATTATTTATGAAACAACCATTAAATTTTATAGCCGACTTAGATAAAGAAAAAACTGTTACTGTTGACCTTGTGCATTTATTTTTTTTATGGCAATTGAAAGAAATACCATAAAAAAATAAATATATATATATAATTTACTTTAGATAATTATATTATTACAAATCATTATTTCAGGTATTTATTTTTTTTACTCATTAGACAGGATTTCTATACAATATGGACAAAATGTTATATTATTTGAAGTATGAGCGTTATTTTATTGTATTGTATTATATATTTGTTATATTAACATTAGTTACATCATTTATTTGTTTTATCACGGTAGTTTAACAGTAGTACATCTAAACGACCAGAAGCACCACACATCGCTTTAGACCATCTGCCCGATGTAATTCCCTTCAGCGACCGCGTCTAATGCAGCTATGAGAAAAAACTCCCACCTACATTAGCTCTGTTATAGCTGTGACGGCCTTTTGTCTCACATGTTGGGCCGATTCGTTTTATCTCCCTTTTGTTTATCGTTGTTGATGTTGATTACTCCGCGGTATGTCAACATATAGAAAGAAATATGATTTACATAGCTTCAGTTTTATACATAATTACATTATCTTCCAATTAAGAGCAAATAAGTAGAATATATATGCCTCATATATATATAAAATTCTTAAAGCTAATATATCTTGCAAATTTTAGGTTCAAAGAAAAAACGATGTTTCTTCATACGTGGAAAATCGATTTAAGAGCCTCATTGTGAGTAATTAATTGTTAATTAATTTAATTTAATTTAACCAATCATACCATTCAATGGAAAATATACCACTATTAATATTTTACTAAAGGGTTATAATATTGTATGTCCATTAAATTGTTTCAAGGAAAATTAAATAAAAGGAAAAAAAAGGAAAACATGAAGCATAGATACTAAAAAATAAAAACGATGAACTTATAAAATCAAACATTAGATGATATGAGGATATAACAGAAGGAAATCGTGTATTGTAAAAAATATGTAATGTAGCCATAAAAACGTGGTTGAGCATGATTTTTACCAAATCACTTCCATCCACAACCGTTGGTCTAGTAACAGTGTTTCCTTGCAAAGTACTGCACTCCTTACCCTTCATGGGTAGTATCAGAACAGATTTAATTTTATTTATATGCACGTATACCTGTAAATAACTAATAAAGTATGTAAACAAATTTAAAATCCCCGCAGACACAAAAAAATTGTCTTTTTGAAATTAATTGTCCAAATGGTATATAGCGAAAATGATAAAATTGAAACATTGGTAAAACGAATGGAGCTGCTAGAAAAGAAATAATTGTTAGTCCTTCTACAACACTGCTCCTTCTCAGTCTTATTTAGTCAGTTAGTACATATTTTTTACACAACATAATTTATTTTACATTACCATATTAGGTAATGTAAAATAAATTTTGTATAGGATTACATTTACATATAATATATTATAAGGATGGCAGCTTCAAAATTAAACAGGGAATTTCTAATAAATAAGTTAATATTAATTATAAATTATTCAATATAATTTACTATTTAAACTGCCAATTTTACCATTATATATCAGTTTACACGTTATAATTTTGAGAATAGGCCAAAAAAAAATGTTTTTATAGTCCTATATTATGCGATGGTTGTATATCAACAGAAATTAAAACAAATTTTCATATTAAAAATACTCGAATAGAAGGTAAAAATGTTTCTTGCTTTCCATTAAAAAGAAATATTTTCATCTTATTTGTTTTAACTGTCTAAAAATAACAAATGAAACCCTATTATACTTAATTGTGATGTTAAATTTTAAGGTTAACGATTATTTTTAAATTTTACCTGAACATTAACATCTACTTTATTATCCTTCTCCTTATTAATTCAGAGCGCTGATATTGTACTTTAAATTAATATATAATTAAAAAATTTGCTGTGAGTTGATAGTAAATTATTTTTAAATAATTTATAATTAATTTTGACTTATTTTATTGAAATTCGCTGTATAATTTTAATACTATCGTATGTAAATTTAAACTTTGATTTAAATTTAAAATTTGTGATCGTACGCATGATTTAATTTATATAACTATATTATTTTGGCAACAGTCGAATAGGAAATGGGAGTAATAGGTTTCATTCGTACCTCTCTCACGACTCAGTCTAATATTTATGCTTCATGGCTGTTTATTCCAATAATTGTTATATGACTTGCAAATTTATGAATTATTTGGGGAAAGTACAATGCCTTCCCCAGTAAATGCTCCATCTATTCCACAAAGATTTTTTCAAATCGGATTGGTAGTTCCTGAAATCTGCGGTTTCACACAAACTCTTCAGTTTTAAAAATTAATAAACAATGTACATGTTAGAATGTATTATTAAGTCGCCTTAAATTATCTATTAAAAATTATATTTAATTTTTACAAAACCAGAAGGTTCTAAAGGACAAAAGTAAAAAAAAAAAAACGGGTAATTCGAATTTTAGATAGTTTGGATCCTAATTAACAGGATTATATTGCTATTGTTTTAATATAAGATAGAAATATAAAGTTTAAATTATAATAAAAAGAAAAAATATATATAAACCTACCTGTGATTTGTGAAAAATATAAGGCATGTCCTACCCTGAGCTCTTGCTACTGAACACTGATCCTCCGAGAGGCGCCCTAGTCACACACTGACCCGCTCCTGGGGTGCGAGTGTCAAGTGGGATATTTATTACCTTTGCCACAATGGGTAGGGGACCCACCTGGCCTAACGGCGGGGGTTCGAGGCTAGTTCTGCTGCAGGAGTCCTCCGGATCTGGTAAGTCTGCATCTCGATGAATAGGGTACGATAGGATGTCGAAGTTAACGATGTGAGGGAGTATCCCAGAGGGGGTGTATATCCGTGCCTTTGCAAGTATTATAAGCTATACCTACTATACATTATATACTGGTTAAGCCGGTTCAAAATGTTTCCAAGATCTAAACTACCTTTAAGTCACAAAGCTTAGTATTTCTCAACCTATACATCGGCTGGAATGGAAAAATGAGCATGCTTGAATGTTAGCTTATATTAAACTCTCGGAGGGGCTTTTCAAAAATGTATTTTTGTCAGTAAAAAACATTAGTCAAAGGTTAAGTTCTACCGCTGAAGATAAGTTGAATACTTGAGCGTATATGTATTATTTTACCACATTTAGGTATTAATTTAATATTAAAATGATTGAGGATAAAACCACTTGGACTACATTAAACCGCATTTTTTTAATATAAAACTGTTTTATAATATATTAGTAATTGTTTTTGTAAATATAAATATATTTCACTTATCTGTAATGCTTCGATACTTCTCATTGGCTATTTTCAATTATTTTTTTCCTAACCCCAATTACATAATTAAAATCTATTTTATATATACAGCCCATGGTATTATTTTATTTTTTTCTAGCTTTTTTTTACTAGGTCCTATCTTTTTTTCTATTGGAGTTTTTATATCCAAAATATATAAATTAATACTATATACAAAATTTATTTTAAAAGATACTTTTTTACAGTTTAAATTATAATGTATAATTATATGCGTCTTTCATATATCATTGATATTTTGGTGAAAATGTATATATGTTTTTAAAACGAAATTAGAAACAAATTTAAAATTACATTTTTTTAATTACCAGAAAAACAAAATGTGGACTTCTAATTGCCAAAATGTTACTGATTTGTGGAATCGCATCTCGTTCATTATGTTATACTTAACTACTACCTAATTTACTAATTGTTCGCTTATTAGTAATAGGTGGGAATGAAGATTTTCAGTTAAAAGAGAGTATTCATTTATTAATATTTTAAGAGTGTAATGTTATGTAAATTTATTTATTGTTAGTATTAATTTCTATACTATTCGTGCTACCTCATTTTGGAACGCCTTACGCATACCAAACATCTCTACTATGTTTCTAAAAATCAATGGATTAAATGTGATACTGTGTAAACCATAGATAAATTATCCTTTTTATCTCTTGGAATAGTTCTATTAGTTTTACATTGAAATTAATTTAATATGTATATAAAAATTAAATTTCTGTGAAAAATGTAGTAGTTTCAGTTTTTTTTGTAAAACTGAAGTTTTACGGTTTATTTAGTATGAAATCTAAAAGAAAAAAAAAGCCCTAAAAAGATAAATTCTTGCAGAGTTACACATATAGTACCATCCTTCCATGATCTTTATATTATCCAAATTTCGGATCTCTATAGACCTCTTGTGCCTCATAATTAGTTCCTAAACGCTGTTTAGGTTTTTTTTTTCTAAAAGTAATGTTCATCAGAAATATTTATGTACCTTATGCATCCGCAGCAATTTTCGGATCACGCTCGAACACTTGAAACGTATTATTTAATAGCTTTTCTAAAACAAAAAATTTTATGTATTTTTTCCAAATTTTCAAAATTATTTGTATAAAGCCCATGAGGTGTTGAGCAAGATGAATTAAAGTTAATAGGTATCTTTACCAAGCCTCATTGATCACTTTTTTTTTTTTTTCGAAATGATGCTACTGGTTTATTAACTTTTGCCTACACTAACTGAGCATTTCAGGATGCATACTACTTAAAAAAATAAGATCTAGAATTATCTAATAATTTTTCGAACTTTAGAAAGTTAAAATGTATTAGAAAAATTATTTAAAAAATCGAATATAGTTCTTTAGTTAGTAGAGTTCATAATAAAAAAAATATTCCTTTAATTACGTTTTCTTCTTCATATCTTGCAAGAAACAAATGGAAATTATTTTAGGATTTAAATATATAATTTGGAAAAATATTAATTACAATCTTTTGGTTGAAGGTCTGTGCTGTCAGGAATAGTTGAAACTAACACCATAACTACTCACTTTGGATATTGAGAACCAGTAATATTTTTTATATTTATTTATTTTTAACTAGGAATCGTACTTAATTGATTAAATTGTTGTTGTTTATTGTTGCTTAAAGGCGTAAAACCCTCTTGTCATCAACGCCTATGGCATGATAAAAATAAAAAAAAATGATAAAAATAAGAGAAAAAATAAATAAATAAAAATAATTTAAAAAAATTAAAATCGAAGAGGATTTATAATTTAGAAAGAAGGGGATGTGCTTTTAAAAATTTAAACACTAATGTAATTTTAGCTTCCTCATCTGTGAGAGCTTCTGATATATTAGGGGTCAGTCCTATCCTGTTTATTGTTGGCAAATAGTGAGTGCATTCTTCAAAAATATGTCATGAAAAGAAAAGAATGAATAGACAATATTTGCACGTTGGAGGTGTCAGTTTTCTGATCAGGTGAGAGTGCGTGAGGAGAGTATGACCTATTCTCAAGCGGATTAGAGCAACTTCCTCCCTGCGGCTGTTGCGGTAGGATGTTCACATTGATTAAATTGATTAAACGTCCAAAAATGAGGCTACCTCCTTATTTTAGCAGACTCCGCCATTGTTATCTTCACTTAAACCAACTACTTTTCCTTATATGTTAACTAAAAAGCCTTCATAAAAGTCATGGTTTTAAAGATGTCTGGTCCATAGATCTACTAAAAATCAACCTTTATTTTATTCATCTATTCAATTGTATTTTTTTTTTTGGTATTCAATTGGAACGATATTTTTTCTCTAAAACTAACCCAAGGAGCACTGATCTCCCCTGCATAGTTTATTTCTGGCAATAAACCAAATCTGTTCGGACAAATAAGTTATCTAAGGAAGAAGTCTTCATCTTCCCGTGGCCCTACGTGGTCATGCTTAGGTTGAGGTATAATTATTGAAAATAACATTGCTATCGTACAGAGGCAGAACAATATTGGAGAGAGAAGAGACGCGTACGGGCGCAAGCTGTGAGGCTCCGAGGCAATCCATCACCGACCCAGCTGCATCGGGGTCTTTTTAAATACCCATCCGTCCGCTGTCTCCGCCGCAATCTTTGCCCAATCACCGCCCTTTTTCCTCATTCTATTTTCTTATGCCAGAGTTTTTTTTTGTTATTTTTTTCATTGGAGGACAGTTACAAAGGATTGTTGAAAAAAATAGATCAAAAATGGATCTATTGTTAGCACACTACTGGGTCTCGGAAGCACAAAATCGATAGTTTCGTGAAACCTAAAAAAAATATGAATGTAGGAACTCATTTAACCGGATCTCTTGATAAACAGAAGGTAAAAACAAATTCATTTATATAAATAAAGCAATGAAAAACAATCAATTCTGCAAAACAAAACTGATTTTGTAAATACTACTAATAAATTAGTTTTCATTATTTGAATATGTGAATATATGAAATGAAATTGGTATATTACATTTAAATAAAAACACGCACTAGCGCGTTGTGGTCATTCAGGATATCACGTGAGACAAATGTTTCTACGGTCTATATTGCTTACAGATAAAAAATATATATTGTATATCTATATATTCGGATTCTAATGCAATTAGAAACAAATAAATGTTTCATTGTGATAAGGTTTTATTTTAGAAATGATACACACACACATTATTATTATTAATTAATTAATAAATTAATTAATATTCATGGCACATTCACATTAAATTTTGTATTACATTGTAATTTGTACAATGTACAAGTTAAATTAGAGTTCCTTTCTTTTATATAGTTGTGATTAAATGGCAATGGTTCAGTCCCGGCTCCTGACTCTGATGGATAATTTGAGTTCTAGTTTATCAAAGAATTTGAAATCAAAACACTTCAATATCCAATTAAATTAAAAATTTAAAGACAAATAATTGTCCTTCTAGCTTCATGCAATAACTTACAAAAATTATTACAAGGTTCTCGTAGAAAAACACTCGTATTTAAAAAAAATAAATCATTAATATTTTAAATATGTTCATAAAATCTTTGTTAAATTAGAAAAGTAATGAGAACAAAATTTCATAAATTAGGGAACAAAATTTCATAAATTAAATAAATTTGTTATTGTTCGCTTCCTTCTTTCACATTTGTCCCTTAAACTTTTAAAGTAATTGTTATAAACATTAAATTTGTTTATGTTAAAATCGATTGGAATAATCTTGGTTAATTCATAAAGAAAAAAATCCGCGATTTCTCATGTGATTATTTTTTCATAATTATACTTAAAAACTAAAAGTAACTAAACTGTGGTCCATTTTCGACGAATTGGTATAGTCTTCCTTTAGAAATACCTTCTGCACTTTTTTACAAAGGTGTTCAAACTTCAAAAATACAAATGAATAAAATTTTAGAAAATAATTGAAACCGTTATCATTCTTAATTACGTTTGTTTATTTAATTTTCAGCTTAATGTACTGGTTTTCATGGATGGCACTAAAAGTTAGGGTTTCTGTTATTGGCATAGTATATAACATTCTGTTTCGTAATCAACAAACATCTAAAACTCTAAGAACTATGTTTTGAACTTGCTAAACCGAAATTAGTTAGAAAAACTAAAGAGATATTGAACTTCCTTACGTTGTATAGAAAATATTTAATGAAAGACATATGCATATTCTTTTTATTATAATACATAAATATTATAAATTTAAAATATATAAATAACATCAGATACTATCATCATATTTAAATACTGGATAGTTAAATGTCTTTTATAAGTATCAATTTTGATGATGTTCAGTTTTATAGTTAAATATAAAAATTAATTAGTGAAAGAAAATTAAATGCTTGGAAAAAATGGCCAACTTTTACTTCAATGTAACAAAACTATATTTATATAAAATCTATCCAGCGATGTAAGCACCCTCGAACGATAGATAGGCGAAGCTTCTACTTCAAAGATAGGCCGCTAGAGTGCAGTCAAATCCTAGTTCCCAGCATGGGCTTGACAAAATGAGTAATCATTTTATAATTGGTCAGAAATATTTTTTTCATTCATTACTATCAGAGTTATTAATAATAATTGATATATATTTAAAGAAGACGAGCTATAATAAATTAATAGATTGAAATGATTTAAATTACTTAATAGACAGGGCGATAAAAAGCATAATTTAAAGTTATTCTTAGTATTTTTTCTTTTCAAACTTTCGTTTAAATTGTTTATTACTTGGAGTTTAGTTTTAGTATTTATGCATGTATAAGTTTCTATATTTTGAACAATACTATCTATAACGTTTTTTGTTTCCTGAATATAGTACCTGTTGTAATTGTTTACAACCTGGAATTGATAGTGTAATAAACCAAATTTTATACTTAGTGAATATTTCCTACTTTACTTCAAAATTTTTACTCTATTAATTTTAACCGACGATGAACTCGGTTTTCTACAATCACAAATTTTTCTTTCCCCAAATTATCTGGGAAATGCACTTTTTTATATATAGCTCTTTATTACCAGATCGGTTAATAAGATAATAAAAAAATAATTCGAAAAAAAGGAAGATAAAAAAATTAAATAAATACAAAAGTCACCTGTACGGAATACCTGAAAATATACCTTATTAACATGAAACACTTAAAATATAAAGAAACATAAAAACAACTCAAATATTTTTAAAATATTTCTGATAACATAATTAAATTGTTTACGTACTTAGTAAGCCTTCTTATTATGTCTTCCTTGCAAATCACTATCCCCTTTACTATACAAATCACATTATCTCATAATTTTGAATTATTAAATGGTTATTGATAAGACGTTTTAATCATTACATAAAACTAGAGTTCTTCAACTATGTAATTGAATGCGCAAGAAATACAATGAACAACAAAAGTGGTATTGCTTAAAAAAATACATTCGAAAAAATAACTTTTTATTCCGATTCAGCACCACTAAAAAACCTTTTTTTTTTTACAAATCTTGTAAAAAATAAACAGAATTTTCCAATTTATCTCACTTGCCTAAGAGATTAAATTTGCTTTTATGTTTTACTTCAAACCTTTATTACTTATCCATGCTTTAATTAATTTAATTAAAATGTTCTGATACCATTAAAAAAACGAATTTTCTGGCTTTCTGATGATAAGAGTCAATACAGATGAGCCGATTCGAATCCAGCCTGGGGATCTACTTTTATTTGTAGAGGTTTTACGGAATGAAAACTTGGCCCCCCACCATAGTTAGAATAAGATGTTACCCTCCCTGTAGATAACCCTCCCTATTATAATTATATATTTGGCACTTTTGAAAGCAATAATAAAAATTACTCGAATATATTTAAGCTATCATCAATATATTGTCCTATATCTCAAATTCAAATTTATCTTAGTAAGGTACGATTTTATTTTACTGTGTATTTTTATGTATATTTTACGTTCTTTTTGTACCAAATTGACATCTGCTACTACAAAAGGTTGCGTACAATTTGTACCTGATAGAAGGTAACAACGTTCATCCGGTTTTAGCACATTAAAACTCTTACATATCAGCCTATCTGAATTTCAAAGCATTCTGAATCAACACTTGAGATATTGAGTATAATTTCACAATTTTTAGCTATGTGTATTTGATAAATATTAATAGGCCTAAATAATATTTATAGACTGTCTTTTATGTATGTTTTTAGGGTTTGAATTTGAAAATGGTTAATACGAGGTATGAAATATACAATTCATAAATAAAAAATATATATGTTTTAGACATTTTTTGTGAAATTGCTATAATGAAGAATATTAGCAAGATAGTGCGAGTTATTATAACGATCTATAACCTTCATTTTGATATAGAATTGCTTAATATGTGATTATAAATTTTAGAAAATTTAAGTAGATAAAAATTGTTACCGGTAAAAATGATAAATACAAATTAAGAAAATTATTATTCGATATATTTACTGTTCCAAAGAGCAGTGAATATTATTAGTAAAGAAACTTGAGTTACCTAGAACTTACCGAGAAGCTCTGCGTAGGGGGACTTCGGGTGGCAAAAACCATTGCCCTAGGAAGGGCGCCACCAAACCTGCCAACTTTGGGTCCCTGGCGTTAATTTGACATAGGAATTCACTCAGAGCATTTACTACTTGGCTCTTCAGTTCTGTCGTGTGTATTTCGTTCATTCAGTTCATTGTTGACAGTGCAAACTGTAGAAAACAAAAATGAATAAAATAAAATGTGACTTCAACACTTTGTGGAGATTATCAGTAATTTCGGCTACTTCATTACCAACATAGCAGGCCCTTCAGGGCTGACAGAGATGAGCCTGGCGGACAGTGAATGACCGACCCCCTAGCCCAGTTGATCGAATAAGATGAATTGAAGTTTGTCATGGACTTAAGTGAGATCCGGCAAGTAGTGGGCAGGGCACGTACCCCTGTTCCTCGGCATAATCCGCGGTGGACTCTGGGGCAGTTTAATTAAGGGATGCCATATGGACTATAAAATTGGGATGGCGGCTAGTAGGGATTTTTCGAAATTAAATATAGGGTTCCGGTTGTAGGTTATATTTAGATGCCAGTGTGCATAAAAGATATGACCAAGGTCTTGCAACTTCGAATATGATATAGCATTTTTTTTTTTTTTAATTTTATTTATTGATAAATATTACAATCAGCCAGAACGTTGTTGGGCAATAAGTAATAGTGATAACTGATTACATTCACACTAAAATTAAATAACATAAGAATAAAAATAAATAAATGATGAAAAAAATTACATAAAAATAAATAAAATCTCTCTCTTAATATATACAAACAGATTGATAAAGAAAATTAACATAATAAACCTATTTACATGAAAAAATAAATAAATAAAGTAATTACCAGTCGCATTTACACTGTTATATACAATATTTATACTCTCGACATGAGGATCTCTGAGCCCAATCTATCCCCCACGAGTGAGAGGTAGAGCAGAGCTCTTTGAGATCCCAGTGCATCTCTCTCACCGCGTTGTATCAAAATATAAGATTTGTCATAGTTAAATTTTATCATACCGACAATTTTAGTGATATATGATCATAAGTGAAGACCTGGTACAGGAGGAAAATAGAATTTCGATTTTTTTTTAAATATGTTTGAATAGGTTTCTATCAGTGTTTAGAACCGAAGAAAAAAATAGCTTAAAGAGCTCAAAATCTCTGCTAAATTACATCTGTAAAAAAGGAAAGTATAGAATTCCAAAACAAACTTTGATTCCCTAAACATTTAGGAATTTAATTCTGAATAAAATGAAGAAATGTAATTTTTTTTATTTAGTCTTCAACTTAATATGTATTTAACAAGAATATTTATTTAATAATAAGTTGGAATTAACTTTTTTAAGAAACTAAAATTTCCTTATTTTTAAAATTATCGTTTAAATAATTATTGCACGCTACGATACTTAAACCTATATTTTCAAATGTAATAAGTGAGATATTTACAGTTTAGGGATCTCTTCAAAAAAACATCTGAAAAGTATGATTTTTCAATACTTAATCTTTTCCACTTTTAGGACTCTGCGATACAATGAAATCCGTTCATTCCGGTTTGTTTTTTGTGACAATATGACTAAAATAAATTTAAACAAAAAGAAGAAAATCTGGTGTATTAGCCAAAAACAAATGAGCAAGCGAAATTCGGGAGGTTACAGACGGATTCGTTTGGAATGTATCAGTGTTTTCAACTGAACTAATTTTTCTATCATGAACGTTCTTCAGAATTGGCGGAGTTTTCAAATAATCTAGGGGTTTGAGGTTGAAAATATGAGATAGGCATATATAATAAATAAAAATCTAAACAGTAAAGATAAATTTTCTTTGAATTACTTAGTAGTACTTAGAATTCTTGTCAAAAATCCCGCCCCAATTCTTTCTGTCTCTATTTCTATGTCGTTGGTAGAACTCCTAGATTTCGCTAATTTATTTTCGCCTAGTTAGCAACCGTTTGTTGGGAATCGTGAGTGTCTCCATCTGTTTTCTCACATCCCTGGTATATTTCATCTAACTTTGGGGAGTAGGTTAAAACCTAATTAAACAATTAACTTATGCGTGATTAGAAATTATAATCATTATTTCAAAGCCAGAACTCATTAAGCTATCACATTGCAAAACATGAGTCGTTTAGTCGAGAATCCTCACAATCCTGGACCTCAGAACTCTGTACTTTGTAGGTTTTCCATAATCCAAGGTTGTAAGGAACACCAGGGTTGTGAGGTTAGCTAATTGTACATTTATTCTTATACAGACTCAACCTGACGCTCATATATTGGTATGTTGTTTTTCAATTACCCCATATTGTGGAGGGAAATAAAATTCTTATTGTGAAGTAATGGAATTATCAAAAACACACTTACTCAATTCGATTTTGAGTTGCATTATTTTCGGCTTTCTTTAGCTGCAAACGTTTTCGTAGCTTAAAACATTTCGAAAATTAATTGTATTCTCATTCTTCATTATTATATTTTAGGTAACTTAATTATAACTTCATTATTATACTTTTGGTAACTTGAGGTGTAATTAATTATATTCATCTGTTTTGTATTTCACTGGAATAAAGTAGGTAGTCAGTCCCGGTTAGTCGATTTTATAGAAAAAGTTGTTGTTACGTCCCTGATACGTATACACATCAGTTAGTAATTGTTTCTATTTAATAAAACAGAAAATGTCTATCATAAGAGTAGTACATTAACTGCTAAAACATGTTCGTTAAATATGATTTGGTAACTAACAGATATTTGTCAGAAAATATCACTTAAAATAATATCTATATTCTATCTTCCTGAAATAAAACATCAAATATTCATTTTCTTAACAATATTTTTAATATTTAAAAAAATTAAAATATAGTCAAATATTTATAAAATGGACTTTCAGTTAATGGATCTTTTCTAAAAATATAACACACATAATACATTTAAGGTCTGTAATGGTTTTTACACATTCCTTCCACCCCATAATAAAATGACATCTACTTTAAATTGCTCAAAGAAGCCAATGAAAATCCTTCACAATTTCCTTGGGAAGAATCAGGGTCGTCAACACCTTTTGTAAAATTAAAAATTTGAGATTGGAAAACCTACTTCAAATCGGAAATATTATCTTAAGACGTTTTACTAAAAGTGTAACCAAAATTTAAAACCAGTTTTTTGAAATTGAGATTTTATTAATATGATTTTTTATTTGAATAGAATAGAAAATTATTGTCAATTGGAGCGCTTCCTCTGAAATTTCTAACATTACTTCAAACTTTTCAAAGATAAAAAAAATGCCTTACTTCTGACCAAAATAACATATTTTTAGTGTTTGTGTAATGAGAGCCTTCATCAAGCATTCATTAACTTCTTCTGTTTTCTATAGATTTACTGATACATTGTTAACACCGTTCATATTAGGTCAAAAAGGTCTTAAAAAACCTTTTTTTTTTTTTTTTTTTAAATTTTATAGTTACAACATTTTTAGAGGGAACCTTTGAATGGACAACATTCACAACAGTTAGAAGAAAAATTTTATTCCAAAAGAATGGAAAATATCAAAATACTTTATAATATCATTGAGAAAATTCTAAAAATATTTAAAAATAGAAGTGAAACCCGTCAAAATTGTCAATATTTATGATTTTGCTCCGCCAACAAATTGTAGTAGTAACGCCCTTGGATATGTTTTCCCATTCCCTTCCCCCAAGAACTTCCAGGACACTCCTCATTACATGACTTCCTTCCCCATGGTACGTCGAGGAGACACCAGCAGGATATGCAGATGTCTTCGGTGATTGACCGGAACCTGGTCCCCTCGTCGCTGTTTTCAAAAACCCCCCTTCCGTAGATTTATTTCCCCCTAAGCCTCTTCTCCTTTTTCACCCTCCAAAAGACAAATGTTTCGAGGAGTACTTGTTTTCCAGCTTGATTCTGATCCTCGTTTAATTGTGATTCATTATCCACTTTTCCGCTTATTCATCCTCCAATCGTTCAATGCTTCAACGACCCATTGACTCACTAACTTTACTAATCGAATCAACCTTTAACTCGAATTCATTATTTCATTTTAATTTACTGTTCCAAAGAAAATGGTAATAGAAATACTAATACATAATATTAACAATTCAATAAAATAAATTATCATTCAGATTCTTCCGTTGTCAGCTATCAATCCTATAAGGATTAAGTTTGTAAATGAATATGGGATCATTTACAAAGTTAATTCTTCTGAAGAGACTTTAAAAAATGCATCACACTAACAAAATTAGTCTTATTGACTCTAATTTAATGGAGATTTAATTTCCTTTAATAAAAAATGAAAATAGATCTAAACGACTTTCATCGGGGTTATTTAAACATATAGGTCTAATAGCGTTAAAAATGATTACGATTTTTTTGTGTCGGAACATACCCTAATCCTAGAAATTAGTATTCTATTACTATAGCTGTGAGTCAACTCTGTAGGTTCGGGAGTCTTCTAGAGTACATATTGGTGGTATATATACACATAGAACCCATCATAAAATAAGAAAACAATTATTAATAAGAATAAAATAAATGAATAATCTATGTATCAAGAATTAAAAAAAAAAACATCATATTACAACAATAATGTCAATATTTATGAAAAGATATTGTAGCTTTTGTGGCACTGTAAATTTACGTTTGACATCTAGGACTTATTGTATGCTTTGTAAGGATCTATTGTATTACTGTTTGTTTCAGAAAAGTATTCCTAGAATTTTTATCGTTTTACTATAACTATTTACATTAATGTATTTACATAATTATTACATAAATATTAGAAATATTTATTTATAATATAGAGAGAACAATTAGTTTTTTATAGTTTTCGAAGATGAACAGAGATTCATAAGAACAAAATAGAGTTACAAAACAAAAAAAGAAATATATACCTACAATACATTATAAGTAGATATCCATTTCTTAAAAAAATAAGATTGTATTTTTTTGGTAAGAATATTTACCAAGAAATATCATTTAATTAATAATTAATTATAACGGCATATAAATCAAAGCATTGTGGAACGTATCCTCTGTACGTTTATTTTTAAAAAAATTCCTGTCATGAACGACTGTCAGGCGTTCGAAAATAAACTCGAAAAGAAACCTTCCCACTCGTTTTTAGTTCAATGTCTAGTGTCAGTCTGCCTGTCAATTTTTTTAAAAGATTTTTTTGTTGACTATTTTCAAAAGCATCCTGTTCTATTACTAGTTAATGACTTGGATAACATATTCATTTTCACTGTATTCAATGACCTCTGTATTAAACACATTCTGAAATTTTATATTATATAAATGTATTGTCATATTATATTATATTATCTACAAATATTATAAAAATATATTGTTTACTGCTAATTTAAAGCTTTATTATTTATTATTTACACATACCTCTTTTGAAAACTTGCATAAATAAAATTCTATATTTATCCCATACGATCCTTATATAGATATACTCAGTAATATTACTATTGGCTAACATTATATTACAGCCCATTAAACAAAAAATTAAATATAATAATATGTCATAAATCACAATGCAAATGACTTAAGTCGTTCACGTATTTCCGATTAATTGCACAGAACATAGTTTTCTTTGCAAACAACAACAAAGTTTTATAAATTTCACTTACTGCCTTACTTACGTCCGCAAGTATCCAGTACATTGGTGGAATTGTGTTCAAGTTGCTATTTTTTGTGATTTTCGAAAAAAAAAATATAAGACCAGGAAGGGAGAACTTTTTTTAATCACACATTTGTATTTTTCTGCTGCTATAAAAATGGATATTTAGGGTTCTTGCTTGAGATAGTTAATATTCGTAACTTTTTTTCCTGCCAAGAATACAAGAGTTTGACAATATATAACAAAGTCGTAACAAATATGCAATAAATAAAATAAGGCCAGTCTCAGTTTTATCCGAGTCAAACCTGTCTGTATTTTTCCTTTAGTTGTCTATCCATTTTCTTAATATTGTATATTATCCATTATTTAGTATATTTATTAATAAAACCTGCTTATTTATTTCAAATAAAGAAATTAGAGGTTCTGTAGGGGTAGTTTTTCAATTTTCGTCATTTATGCTGTTTGAATATTTCAATGATTATAAGACCTCTTTGAAAATAAAGAACGGACAATTGTACTATCTAGTAGATAAGCCTACAGTCGAATGGAGGTAAGTAACTCCCAAGAGTATTCGCCTTAGATCCTTGAGTAATGAGAACCACACTATCGGGTGTGCGCTTATGGTTGAGTATGGAGTGCTATCTCTTAAGGATATGTGCCTTGGTTCCTTGCGGAGCAAATAACAAACAAACAACCTTTTTTGAGATATGTATATTAAATTTGGAAAATTAATTTGTCTTATTATTAATAACTCTCCAAACATTTTTTCGTTGAAGACTATTTTGAAAATGGGGAATCAACTTATAATTGAGCTCGTATTTAACTATTACTTTTTCCTCAGTGACAGTAAAAAATAGGACTGGCAGATTATTACATAATAAATTTTTTTATCTTTTTACTTAGTTCATCTTTCCAGTAAAAACTATCTAGAGGGGAATCAATTATTTTTTAAACTTATTTATATTTTATTCATGGATTTTTGAAACTTTCTAGAGAGGACCATTTTTAAATTTACATATATTTAAACGATAATTGATCTTCATTTTCTGAGAACTAATTAATCATCTAGCTATTGGTATGGTGTTAGTTCTGTTAGCCATTCTAACCTGAATCATATGTTACCGATATATCGATTTTAGATTCTTTAAATGTCAATTGAAGGTAACAGACATCGCGTGAAACAGAATCGATATGCATCAGACAATATTAGGACAAGAATTGTGATAGATTGGCTACTGATCAAACAGTTTGCCTTTACTCTCGTGTTGGTTTCTAAATGGACTGCTGGGGGTCGGGTCATATTTATCATAATTGAATGCAACATTTTACAATAAATACGTGATTAATAATAGAAATAAATATCTCGCAAACGCAAACCGAAAACCTTGCAGTTATAATTGTTTATTAAAATAAAACGATTAATGAGTCCAGACTATCTAATCCGAGAGGCTCACTAAAAATTAATTAAGTTCAGTAAGATAATTTTCTTTATAATTCGCAAATGCAGCAAAATAAAATATATAAACGTAACCTTAGAAATTATACTCTTTTTTTTCTAAAAGTAGGTAGTTATTTTTTTTTAAATGACCTTAATCTGGGATGGAACCCTCTCACTGTAATACCTTTCTCTAAGGTAAGCTTTTCCAAATAACCCATCAACTGTCGTAGGTAACAAGGTACTTTCCCCTTGTCATAGGTTTCTTTTTTTTTAATTTTTTTTATTATTATAATTTACTAAAAGTTTAAAAAAAATTATTTTTTTAATTAATACAAATTTACATAATAAAAATTTTGATAGTAAGTAAAATAAGTTTAAATATGAAATAAAAATCTTGTATATAATATATGAAACAAAATAAACTAAAATTGTATATTTATTAAATGAACACAAGCCAGAATTTACACAGAAGTATCCAGTATGTTTTGATATATCAAAGAGACGAATATTATTGGTTTATCGCTATTACAATCAATTACATAGGTTATAAATTTTTAATTGAACTTATATTATTACCATATTATAGCATAAAAATTATAAGCCTTTCACTAATCTTGTCATTCAAAATTAGGAAAATGAGGCGAAAAATGCATCTGAAACTTATAAAAGTATATTTTTATTTATTTTAATGTTCATTCAGTTTAAATCTTATAGGATAATATTTTATTAAACCATTTAAGAAAATAAAATAAAACTATTTTTTTTATAGCTGCCCCAATTATTATTTTGGAAATCCAAGTTATCAGAAATAAACTTATAACTTATTTTTTAACTTATCTTTAACCTTTTAAAAAGACTTTTAATCTACTCTAATATTAGAAGCGTTTCGACCCTTTGACCATTTTAAAACTATTTAATGCAATCTATCCACCTCCATAATATGTAAAAATATTTTTTGCTTACCAGTTATGGCTTTTTGTGTTAATATTTAAAAATTTGTTAACAAATACAGCCTTAAATTGAGAGCAAGAAATTTATTAGAGACAAGGGAATAGATTTTAATGGTTAGTTTAAAAATGGCTCAAGCCCTGTAACGTTATTAATATAATATAATAGTAATAAAGGCTTAGCGAACCCGAAGGTTCGATGCTGATGACAATCGTTCTCTGTCAACATCTGTCTAGTGACGCCCCTCTAAACCCAAAGCTTCTGGATCAGTTTTAACGGAATCCTCCCATCTACGTTTCAGTCTACCCCCTCAAACGTTCAGTGTTTAGTGTTGTTGTGTTATTAACATTTGAGGGATTCGTTCGTTATTAAGTCTTACAACCTTACACACCCATCTTAATCGCTGCAATGTTATAATATGAGTTACATTTACCGTGTGCATTTCCTTCAATTCAGTTGTATGTAGCTTTCTGTATCCTCTAGTTAACACATCCTTTTTCAGTCCGAATATTTTATTTCGTAAAACTTTATTTTCAAAAATTTAAAAATTTAAGGTGATTTTCTTCCCTTAGTGGGAAGGCTCGGATTCGCATTCATAAAGAACAGTTGAAGGGATAATGGTTTTGTAAATGCTTACTTTAAATTTTTTGGACAGAAAGCTAATGTTCGAGGTTGAAAAATAACGACCACTTCCAAGTATAAGTTTAACATTATAGCAAAATTAAAAAAAAAAAAAAAAGAAAAAAAAATGTAAAGCTTTTATTAATAAAATAATATGTAAGTTTATTAGTGTATTTATATATTATATATTAATCTATAGTTTAAGAACAGATAATTAATTTAAAACTCGAACTCTAGTTGATTATTTCAACTGTTGTTTTTCTCTAATCTTTCGTCTCTTAGGAGACCTTAAAATTGATGTTCCAAGTTTAACCCATTTTTCAATTATAAGATATTATGTCTAAATCGAGTCATTAATAATTATATTTTTACTTCAATCACATTTAACTATATAACACATTAGCCTATCTGTTATCGCACATTTATTAACAAATGAACAAGCAAAGTAATGTATATATATTAACGATAGTGTGACAAGAAATAGGGTAATATGTTATATACTTTAAAGAGATTGAAATAAAATTATAATTGTTAAGATTAATATAATGTTAATCAAGTTCAGTATAATAGCCAGTAATAAGCAAAAAATAATTAAACCTGAAAAATGATTTTAAGGTGTCTGTGATAGGTTGAAATCTTGGAGGAAAGTAAAAAGATTTTTTTTCGGAATAGAAAATTTTGTATTTTTTTTTTTAATCTAAACACACCAAAGACACGTTCATCTCATATTCTACATTTATCTTGGTAATTCCTATTTTAGGAAGAGTTACAGATATCCATTTTCGGTCATCAAACTGCCGTACCATCCATCTATGAGAGATAGGCCCCTAGACCGCTAGCCCTGACAGAGACCTATCGGCTATAAATAAGACGACCCAGATTGACAAGGAGTACAAGATGTTGGCGGATCCATACCCCCCCTAGAGGAGGGAGGAGAAGGGGTGGGGACCGTAAAAAGGCCACTGGTAGAGGGGGGGGGGCGCCAGCCATCTTGAATGATATATGGCTCCTGTCAGTCAGCCCTCCTCTGTCAATAGCTGTCACTGTCTCTTCTTAATTAACTCTTCCTCTTTCTACTGTATTGTTATGTATTTATTTATTTATAACTCTCTTTAATATTATTTATTTTTCCATTATTTAATTAATGTAATAAAAATATTTTTATTAAAAATATAATTTTAGTTTAGTGTAGAGTCTAGAAATTGATTGCAGTGAAAATAATACTAATATTTTTCCATATATAATTATACAGAACCGTACTTTATTTAAAAATTATTATTACAATTTTGATTAAATATTGAAATATTTAGACAATAATTAAAATTAATTAAATATTCGGACAACATAATAACAAATAAAATATCCGAACTGAAAAAGTATATGTTAACCGAAGGATTCAGAAGGCTACACAAAACCGAATTCAGGGAATTGCACTCGGTAGATATAATTAGGTTACAGCATTGCTGTGAAGATGGCTGTGTGAGGTTGTAGGACTTGAACGGGGCCATAAAATGTTCAACACTGAATGCGATGGGTTAACGTCTGAGGGGTAGGCAGAAGCATATAAGTGGGAGAATTACGTCAAAACTGCCTGCTAGATTTGGTCATTACTGGACGGAGGATGTAAACAACGTATGCAAATTGTTGCAGGTTGGAAATAACAAACAAGGTAAATTAAAATAAATCGGTATACCGCCATAACATCTTAAAAATACCTATACCTCCAAAAACAAATTCAAGGATCCTAACATGTTCGGAAATGAACTATCTAGGAAAAAGATTGTAGTGTGAAGAGTTAAGAAAATAAAAAAATCGGATATTGCTCTATTGCCTTCCCAAAGTGGTGATTTTGCTCTCTCTTCGGTTGTGGAGAAAATGTATAAATTCTCCACAATTAATGACTGTTTTGGTTTTCTTTTAAGAATTCTGCGTGTGTGATTGTAATGTTTATCATTATTTTTGACTTTCCATAATTATGGATACATATATAAATATACTGAACAGACCTATTCAAAGCAAACTAACTGTTTTTAAATAAGTGTCAATTAGAATGAATTTATTACACATTAATATTATTATTACACGAAATAAAAAAATAGAATAATTTAGGAAAGTTGTAATGTTTGGCCATTACTATGATTAAATGACTGCTTGATCGCAGGCCTCCCAGAAAGCAACCCCCCGAAACCTGAGGCAGTCTGATTCCGCTCCACTTGATCTAATCACGAAAATCAATAATGGGCAAGGAGATCCCTCAGGTCAACCTCAACCATTCATGAGGCATTAGTCTATTAGATTATCATCATGGGCTCTTTAGCTCGGGGCTGTCAGAAGAGTTAGTTCATATCCAAGGGTAGGCTATCTAGTCAGTCCTTAGCCACTCATCTCTGTTCATAATTAGACTGTTAAATTAATTTTTTTTATTATCCAGTCATGCAATATAAATAGATAAAGAAAATAGATTAATATTAATAATAAAATAAATAAAATAATTAATATGAAAGGAGATAAAAAAGGTGATATATGTGTATCGAAAATTAAAAAAAAATATAAAAAAGAAATTAGGTAAGAGCATAAAAATTACCAATTGTTAAATAACGTATTTAACCATTGATAAATTTATATAATATGTACGGTTTATTTTTGTGAACTTTCCCAGTCCGCTATGCCGTCGAAATCCTAAAGTTTGAAATTTTGGGATTTCAGGTTCAGATAGGGCTGGGGAGGAGTCGAGTGAGTTTGTAGATTACTCACGAATTTCATAGATTTCGCGAAAACGATCTATTTTTAGAGTAGTGCTGGCGATGCGACTTCTTGTGGTACACCGTTACTTCTGTTTTTGCAAATTGACAGCGGACTCGGTGATGATTATCCTAGGACCCAGACAAATCTTTGGTTCTCCCCTAAAGAACGAAGATATTGGAATGCATAGGATTGAAGAACAGGAAGACATTTTTTTAAACGCGACGAAATCGGTCAAGAGGATAATGGACCTTCAATTAGAAAAATATTGCCAAATGATAGTTACCAGTTAGTATTCAGTCAACTAAAGATGAAGGAAGTCGTAATATTAATACAACCACCAGCAGTAGCACTAATGAACATACTACTGCTGCTACTTCGAGACCTGTGCCGTTTAGTAATTAGTAATTAGCAAAGATTATATTTCAATTGGAGTCTTACAGGAGTTGAAAAATAAAATCCATAAATTATATTTTTGTCGAACATCATACTAATTATTAAGGCATAAGAATTTATCCAGAAACACAAAATTTAAATAGATTAAATTTCAAGTTGTGAATTCAACCTAATGCCTAATATGGCTATTAAAAAGTTCCATCAAATTAGCACATTGTGTAATATGTATTTAAAATTTATCTTCTCTTTTTTTCTTTTTATCCAACCAGTTTTGGAGCCTTATCCATTTCTTAGGCACCTATCCATCTACAGCCAATTTTTAACACCACGGAGTGAGTTCTCTAACCCTTGCCAGATCAAATATGAGGCCCACCCACTTCTTTCTCGTTCGTCAGAGTTGCCGATTTCGCTCTGTATTAGCTTTCCATAAATTTTTTTGTTACTTGACCAGATCATCTCTTCTATCATGTCTTCCATGTTTGAATGTTTTTCATGGAATGAGAAACAGTTCCTGCTCTGTCTCTTTTCATATTCTTTGATTTTTCATTAAATAAAATATTTTCTTAACTGAAGCTTTCCTCTGAAATTTCATCTCTATGGCTTCCATGTGGCTTTCAGATTTCTTTTAAAGCTTATAAAATGTTATTTAAAGCTTCTTTAAATTAAATAAAAGCTTAAAAAGAAAAGAAAAAATTATCAATGATTTAAATAGCAAGAGAGCACCTGACCCATGTACTTGGCACACGCTTTTAAATTTTTTCTTGAATTTAATTTTCTTCGACTTAGTTGCTTCATATTACTGTTATTTAATATGTCTATTTATTTGTAACCGGTGACGTGGTGAGAGAACTGCGCATCTCGAAAGCCCTGCTCTACCTCTCATGCGTGGGGGAAAGAGTGGGCTAGGGGATCTTCAGGTCTAGACTGTTAATAGTGTGAAAGTGATTAGTGCTTTTATTTTATTGCTATATTAGTTCTAAATTTTACTAATTTTATTTGTTCCTTATTACTTCATATACATAGTTTATTTTTTATTTTATTATTATTTATATTTTTGTTATGAATGTGATCTTTATCATTATTACTTGTTGCCCATGGATGTGGCAGATCATAGTTCTGATCAATAAATAAATATTGCATTTATATTTCGTAATGTATATATACTTTTTTACTCCATATCTCTATTTTTTTTATTTTTCGTATACATATATTTATATGAATGGATACTTATACACCTTACACTTAAGGCCTTATACACTACTCAATACACTTTGCCCTTGAATGAGATAGCTTTTATTATTTTTGAATAGAAAAATAATAATAAAATATATATTTCCATACATATTCCATACCGGACCCACCCTTTTAAGACTCCCTGGGAGTGACGGTCCACTTTTGAAATATTTGCTTAAAACGGAAACAGGAGACTTTAAGGTTGTTAAATAGAGCAATATTTAAAAAACGCCTGAAATTGGAAAACGGCTTGAATATTTAATAAGTATTAAATGAGACTCAAATTAAGATTTATTCACGTCAGATTGAATTTTTTTATATTAAGGGCACTCCTAGTGTATGTGAACAATTTCTATAATATCAAATATGAGTTCATATTCACAGAGGTGGATTTCTCGTAAGATAAATGTATATTCATTAGCAATTATGATAATTTACATTAATATTTTTACTTTATAATTTTATTATTATTTTAATGTATTTATATGTATAGATGTATAGAATAGATCCTGTACGAAACGTAAACCATTATAATCTTTCCAAAACATGGTGCTGATTATCACGGTAAGTGTTCCTTGGTTCATAAGAAATAGGTAATAACATTGAGAACTACAATTGGAATCATATGTACGTAAAATAACTCTTATATACGCTAATTACTTTCTCCTCCAGATAGGTTCTTTGGAATTCATTTGGTTTCTTTTTTCTATAATTTACTAATTATCAAATATAATTTGATTTGAATTTAAGGTAGACTATAATAGAAGGTATGTATATAATTTTTTATGCGATCATAGAGGACAGAACGAAAAGTTGGAACTTAAGAAGCCATTCGTGACCATTAAATACAGCATAGCTGACACGGGACAGTTTACTTCTAAAGATAACTTGTTTCGAGAGATATTCACCGCTCCATACTGGAAGAACAAACAAGTGCCGGCAGAGAAAGTTGAAGAACCAAGGCTGACAAACAGACTGCAGGAAGACACTTCTAGAATATTTGGACAGCGGCTAATATCTCTTGTAAATTCGCAACCGAGCTCAACTGGTCTAAATTTCGGTGGAGAAAATGGGAGTTGTCTACTCCATAGTTTTGTTCTAAGAATACCGATCTATTTTGGGCCATGTAAAATCAATAGCTTCAAGGTCATTACGGTTAATGACATATCTGAAATGTCAATCATTCATGAAGGACTCGGTGATTAATTTTAAAGGATTGAATACAGGAAGGATTCAATGGTTTTTGGAGGAGTTACAAAGTTCAACTCCTTTGTCCACATACGTAAATCATTTAGATGTTTATTACTGTATTATTATTAATAATATTTCATGTTTTTAAAATTAAATTTAATCGGGAACTTGTCATTCCAATCCTGAATGAGCGGTTTAAGTTTATAACTCAACTCCCTAACCACTCAAACCCATTAGTTCCTAATCTTGCTTCCTCTTTTATTCCGGATAATCCTCCGAAGTTTCTGAAAAGAAGATGGCCTAGAGACCTTATATTGTAAAAATGTTTTTAGAGTGCTACTATTGGGTAGTTTCTATACATACTTGTACCATACAATTATGAGTTCCTCAAATTTATTTGATGTATTTATGTACAGTTGTAGATATCAATAAATAAATTTAAAAAAAAAGTTTATAACTCGTTCAGATGATGTTCTGTAACTACTTCAGGTCGTGGTAATTTTATTGATGCGGCTACTCATGGCCTGTTTCTGGAATTATAAGATACAGAAACGAATGTTATGATATCTGTTGTTCAATAATTGCAAAAGTAATGTTTTTTTCTTTATTAACGTAAACCATTATTTATGAATATAATGGTCAGAACAATTTACGTTTCAATCAATTCCAATTTTAATCAATTATTTGATATAAATACGACTGAATCCATTATATGGGTCGTTCTCACAGAAAATACCAACCTGGGAACAATTATTTTAGCTAATTTCCTATTTATTTCTTTTTTACAATTCAATTAACTCTCTTTATTCCGGTTATCAACACCGATTCGAAATTAAAGATTTTTTTTTAGTATTGTTAAAATTTCCAGGTCAAAAAAACCATGTTTAACTATTTAAAACAAAAGAGTAAGCTATGTCGATATTTTCATTGCATCTTTTGTAATGAGTACACAATCAAGAAGTTGGAGAACTTCTTTTGTTATTTCACGTACTGCTTTCGTATCTTTCAACATATATTAATGAAAAAAAGTTTTAAATAAGACTCAGCTTAAGCTTAATTCACGTCAAAGTTAAATTTTTTAAATTAAAGATACTACTAGATATGTGAAGTATTTTAATAACATCAACATATGAATTCCTATTTACAGAGATAACTTTTTAGTATGATTAATTTATATCAATAAGTAATTATGATCATTTATATTAATATATTTACTTCATAATTTTATTATTATTTTAATGTATTTAAACGAAAAATGTACAGTTTAAACGATAAAAAAGAGGTAACAACCATAACTCAGGGAAACATAAAAATTGAGTAAAATAATAAACAAACAAATTTGGAAATAAACATAATAATGAATTAAGTAGATAGTATGTAGATTAAATTAAGTAGATAGAATTAAGTAGTTGATTGATAACAATAAAAGATGAAATATAATATTAATGATGTATTTTATCAATTCTATAAATATTGGTTATTTTTGTTTGTTAATTATTACATACTATTGTTAATATATTATTTATTTTTTAAAAATTATTTTATACCCTAACATTAGTTAGGAGTGTCTCTTGTTCGAGACTAAACCCTTGAATTATCAATTTTTAAAATAAAATAAATTTTTATAATGATCAGGTAAGACCCACCAAAAAAATATATATACATAACAAAAAAATGCTAAACCTCAAAAAGTTATTTGTTCAGTGATACATATGTTTTAAATAATGTTTGAAAAAAGGAAGAGTTTAGTTCTCGCATCCAATTAATGAGGAAAACGAATTCTATTTTAACTTTTTTATCATGGCCATCAGTGAAAAGATGTTTTGTCTTCAAGTTTAGCCCTTCTTACCAGGTCAAATACCTATTCTAAGAAGAGGAAAGGTAAAAGCTCTCATTCTAACAGGTTTCACTTGTCAATCCCGAACTTATCCAACCAAAGAGAATGAAAAGAATTTTTTTAAAAAAGTATGAAAAATCTTGTGTCATACTGGAAAGATAAAATTTTGAAGATTCATACCAGATACAAAGAATTGGAACTCCAAACATATTTATAACTTTTTTTCTTAAATGAAAGTATATTTTCAGACAAAAAAATTTTAGTTAAAAGTTGATCTTTTTTATTTTCATTACTGTTTTCTTTTAGTAAATTTAGATAAATGAATTAAAGGTAATACTTAATAAGTAAACCTGCATTTGAAATTTGAATGAATCTTGAAATAAAAACTTTTTTTTTTAAACTACAAAATGAAAAACATAGCTAATGAAATCACATTAGATAATTAATCCACATGGTTTAATCAATGAAAATCAATAGGAAAACTGGAGTTTTTTGAAATCTATTATGTCTTGTTTTAACCCTATATACCTGATAATTCTTTTATTTAAAATTTTTATATTTGTGATTTTTTTTCTCTTTATCCTACGAGAATTAACCATAAGAATTATTTAAAAAAATATATTTTATTATACAAGCTCAAAACATTTTACTAATCTTTAATCACCTACGGAATTCAAAGGGAGTTATCGAATATTTGTCTTCTAAAAAAAAAAGATTTTTAGACTAATACCTTATAGTTTTATTTATGTATTACTTATATTGTAAGAGCACCAGTTATTGACAGATCAACCTATGTTTTTATATATGATGAGTTTGATCCAAATCGTTTCAAAATTAGCAACAATTTTAAATTAAATCCTTCTTTAAAGTTGTTCTTTCATTCTTTCTATTATTTTTCCCTTAACATTTTTGTTCATTATTATTTTTTCTCTTAAACCAGTTCAATTATTTTCCCTCTAACTAATATAAGATACAATTTATCTCTCAAATAATCTAATATATATATATAATAATAATAATATAAATACAATAAAATTGAATAGAGTTTTGCTCATAAATAAAATTTAATCAGAATTTTCAAAACACAACCAATATTTACACGCATACAAGTATATAAATACTAGCATACAATGAAATGATTAAATAAAAATAAAAATAACAATAATAAATATAACGAGTGATAAATGATAACATAATGTAAATTACACATCAATCTAAAAGAGAGATGAATGCGTATACAAGTATAATTTTATTTGCATAGAATAAAAAAAGAAGGAAAAAACCATACGCAAAACATTTTTATACTTGAAAGCATTGGCACTATTCTGTGGATTTTTTACTTCTAATTTCGGTCATATTTCGTGTACTCCTGACGCTACCCCGGAAGGAGAAAAGACCCCTCACATGAAATACTCAGCTGCCTGGAGGTGGTAGCCCGATAAGAAGCTCTTGAAAGGAGGAGGAACAACCTCCGGCGATAACTCCAAACGGTGACTGTTTAGTAACAGATAATTTAATAAATAAGTTGCGGGGGGGCGCCTCTATCTCAGCGGTGTCTCTATCTGGCGGCTAGTCGTCTCATTTCCTCTTTCTCTCCTCCAGCGGATTTATTCTTCCGCCTTCTTCCTTTGTCGGTTCAATTATCTTCTCCGCTCTAAGCGCAGCAGTCTCTTCATTTCCTCAGCCGCGCCGAGCCCCGCCAGCTTATGTGTTCAGATGCCGGTTCTCCGTCATTCAAAATTCAAAGCAAACCATTAGTTTAGCATTCCTGAATAAACTAATACAACTTTAGTATAAAAATAATATAAGAAAACATACATACAAAAAAAAAAAAAGAAAAAAAATTGGAAGTCATTAAACTGATTCAACATATGCTCATGTATAAGTGTGTCTATGTTTGTTCGCTATCGTATAATACAGCGATATAATTGGATGATACAATAATTAAATCTCAAATTTATCAAATCCCTGTAGGTAACTAATCGTATATCTTTTTTTAACTGTTGATCAGGGCTACCTCAAAGTGAGAAGAAATGACGATTTTTTGAACCTATGTGAAAAATTCAAACTTCTTTGTCAATTCATGAGCTTTAAGCATGAATTCACGAATTCTTGGAAATATGAAAATGTCGTGACATTTTAAAGGTATCGAGTCATAATGCCAGGTTGAGGATAATTTATATGAATCTACAGCTCGATTCATGAATTTACTTAAAATCGTACGTTATTATTGCAACAAGATTCACTTATTATATAATGTCCTTTATTGAGATTTGAACTGAGAACGAATATCATTCAAGTAAATTAATCCATGTATAGCATGAATTTTTTTAATGATGTGGATATTTGCATGTATTTTTGATCGTTACAAAAAACATTTTTTTTTTTAAAGCACGACATTTCCGAAACATGGACCAGAGAAATCAGACACCTAACCCTTCCTTACATTAAAAAAAATATTAAGTGGCATTTTTTATATTTTTTAGTCTGCTGAATTGTGTGAGAAATTATCACGTGTTGGCACGGGTTTGGGGATGGAGCGGAGTTGGATGAGATAAAAACGGTATCATTTTGTGCTTATGTCGTAAAAATTATCGGGTTCGGTAATTCGAGTTCTATACAGAATTAAGGACATTAAAAATTTCCTATAAGTGATCACGTAACTTTTCACTAAACACAATACGCTTTGCGATATAAGAAAAAAACTGACAAAAACACTCCGTTTTTTCCACATCGCACCTCCCACCCTTTCTAAACACCTTGGACTTAACACGCAGGTAATGTATCCTGGTTACTAAACAATATAAAACAGGTTAATATTTTATTTTTTATTGTTACGGTTAGGTCTCTAATACAAGAATAATATTTATCACCTATATACATAAAAAAAAAAAACACGTAAGGATTAGGTTCAGGAAAAAAATAGAATCAATTTGGTAGCCAATTGAATACACTTCAATTTCGTTTGTTATAATTTTTCTCCAATGCAATATAAATATATAACCATTCTGCGCATGGTCAATTCCAGTTATTAAAAAAAAAAAAAAAAAGAAATACACATAAATGCAAACCGAGATCAGCATATCTTACATCAACAGCCAAAATATACTTTATTCAATAACCATATATGTTGTCTTTTTCTTTCGAGATGTTTGAATTAACGCAACCACAGTCACCTCTAAACTATCGACACAGGGTCTAGCGATTTTTATGGCCCCCTGACGCCTGTTAAATATTTTTTTTAATATTAAGTAAAATATTTATTTTTAAGATTAATTCTGTAATGCACCTTTCTTGAAGTGTCCAACATCACTTGGATGATGATTACGCCGGACAAAAAAAGACCTATAATAAATAGTTACCACAGTTCTTTTCTCACTCGGGCCATCACCTTCTTGATTTAAATATACTTACAACGCCTGTTGAACAGATTCGGTACATAGGACTCCATCTTGACAAGAGACATACTTGGAATCCACATTCTAGACAGAAACGACAAGAAACTACTCGTAGATTTCTATTGCTACAACACCTACTTGAAAAACGCTCTATACTTCCCATTCTCTAGAAAAAATTATTATACACTATGATAATTATAACTTATAATTATATAATAATTAGAATAATTTGGACATACGGAATTGAACTCTAGGGTTCTACCAAACCATTAAATTCCTCCCGCATCCAATCCTAATAATCCAAAATCCTTGATGCTCCTTATAACGTTACAAATAAATTCATCCACAAAGACCTTAGCATCCCATTCGTTGCAGATTTGGCCCAAAACAGATATGCTTTCATTCCAAACTTCTTACCCATTCTAACCCATTAGTCTCTCATCCTTAACAATCCCTGATAATCCTCCAAGGCGCCTGATAAGAACATGACCATGGGACCTTCTAATTTAAATTAATGCTTGAAGTACCACGATGGGTGGTTCCTAAATTACATTA
>NW_027110197.1:638519-644450 GCF_000696795.3 Halyomorpha halys
TATACATTTATTGTTATTACGAATTAAACTTAACATATTAAATATTATCCTTATATATATATTTTCTGAACATAATGGATGTTCAGTTTAAACAAAATCATGTTGTTACAGTTTATTGTTTGTTATTTGGTTTCAAGAAAAATTTTCCTTCCTTTTTTGTTTAACCCTGGAAGGTTTTGATATTAAAGACCCTTCTTCCTTCCTCGAATATAAAATATCCTCCCCCTCAAGAATGATATCGAATCCAGGAGAAGTGTCAACATGGTATGACAATAGGACTGGTAGGATATAGGAAGAGATATTTCACAGTGACAGAAGGGAGGGGTACTGTCAACAGTTATCACTAGGGAGGGAGGTGGAAGGGTAGCCAAGCCTTCAGTACACCATGACCATGCCCTACTGCCGGGAGGACAGCGGCGATCTGTGGCCCTGTCAGTGGGTCCAAGAACAGCAAGGATTCCAAGGAGTTGTCAAAGGAGGTGGAGAGTGCCAGCAGGTCCATAGGCAAGGTGAGGAATTAGTTATTTGCACAAAATATGTGGTTTGGAGGAACAAAAATCCATGTTAGAATTCTTGGTCGTAACAAAAATGAATTTGAAAACAAACCGAAGGTTTTCAGGAACGAGGATGGACATATGTCGTGGTATTAAAAAAATCATAGTTACTTAAAAATTTAATCTTTGTCAGACAACGTAATTACTTAATTGGGCTAGACTCTTCTAATAATGAACCTGAAAAAAAATGAAGCTAGGTTGTTGTTACTCCAAGCCACAGATATGTATCTAGTTATAAGTACAACAACTAAAACGATCAGTAGTAAAAATGCAAAAAAAAAAAATATAACTATGTATGAAGACTTATATTTTTGTTAGTTCTATATTCTATTTGTTATAGAATACTACTAATAATAACAATATATAAATTGAATTATAAAATATTACTAATATAGTAATAGTTTTAATTTTTTTCTATCTTTTAAATTATGTCTTGAGTTTTCATTATTTAATTTTATTCTTATAAGGTATTATAAGTAAATATAGTATGAAAGAAAATCTTTAAGCTATTATTGACTGTTGTAGATTGAATATTTACTAGAAATAGTAGAAACGTCGTAATAATACACTATGAACCAGATATGTTTTCTTCTAAGAGATACCATATTATAGATAATTTATAAAATTATAGTAGTAATTTTTCATTTGAGGGAATCTGAATGTTATGATTATGAGGTTTTTTGCTCTGTGCCTGTGCCTGAACCAGGCTAACACATATTTGTGAAATTATCAATAACTGATTTATAATTATTAATTATAATTAATTAAATTCTACTGTGATTACTGAAGCTTAAATATGATTAAAGCACAGGCATAAACCAAAAATCCTCTAATTCACAAATTTATCACATTTAGCTTTTCACTTACTCCATTATAGCTACAAAAAAAAATTAGGAACTCATAAAAAAAAAATAAAGAAAGAAAATTATTTAAAATTACCAAATCTGTGAAAATTATATTGTTAAGTAAAACCTATTAATTTTTAGACGTGGGAATGATCTGCTGATTTTACTATTTATAAAAATTATAACACAGATAAGAAAATCGTTTTGTTATTATTATATCTCTTTTGGCCAAAATCATTATCTAAAACAGAATTGGCGATTAAATAAAAGTAATGAATTATTCATTATTGACTTTTCCATTACTAAACGATATGTGTCATGTTTGACAACACCGTAGAGTTTCAATAGAGTATTATGGCACAGTAATCCCGATGATGCGTGGGTTTGTGAACCACATTATGAAATGAGCGAAGTTGCTGCTCAAATAAATACAAAAGATTGCTTTTGAACTACTTTGACCATTCTTTTGAATCATCCTTCATCAGTTATATATGTTTGTTTAGCAATATATATATAAACAAATATAAAGTAAACAGTAATTATATTATATGAACTTTGAGATAATATTTTTTCCTGTATTTTTTAAAAAAAATAATTATTAGCTGCTTTTGATTGAATAAACTCTTCGAATCTTCCAAATTAAAATAAGCTCATAATTTCTATTACTATTTTAAATTCGATAAAGAAGCATTAAACATTTAATGTATTTTTCCCTGTTTAATAACGTATTTCATCAATAACTTAATTCAAGGTGTAAATACTTTTTTCTAATTTTTTTTTTTACTCTCTTTGTATTGAACCAGTTCTCATTAAAAACGATTATATATAGTATATATATAATTATATATAGTAGTATATGTTATACTATTATTATAACATATACATTTTTTGAATGAGCACTGAAATGAGTATTTTTCTACAATTTATTTTTATTTATTCGTTTAATTTTTTAATTTGGTCAAATTACTTATCTAATATTTTATCATCCGCATCAGAGAATGGGTAGCAGTCATCTAAAACATATAATTTAATTTATATATAATCTTTACACATTCTTGAGAATGATCATTATTGTTTAAATAAATAAATTTTATCCATTTTTAGTCTCAAAACAATTTTTTATTTCTTTATAAGGCCGACGTCTCGGCCAATTCGGCAATCCTCTTGGACAATCTTAATACAATTTTAGATCCCGATCAGTTAACAAACAACATTATGCAGGCTATTCTGCACAGATCATTAATTTTAGTCCACAAATTACCCTAATTAGTCAATTCTTTAAATTAAATTAAAAGTTAAAACTTTTTATCACAGTCAACCTCCTCTATTATAATTTATCACAACAATATTTTTATTCATTTTTTTTAATTTGGCCAGATTACTTTTCTAATATTTTCTTATCCGCATTAGAAAATGGGTAGCAGTCACCTTAAACAATTTAATTTTAGAAATGAAAATTAACTCACGTTGAATAAAATATGTTAACTAATAAATTAAATATATAATAATGATATAAAACATATATATAATTTAAAAATTATATTATTAACTTTAAGCTAATTTGTATATTTTTTTATACAGAAATATTTTATTTATGAATACTATAGATCATATTCCTTTATTTATTTATTTTTACTCTAGACCTAAAAATAAAAAAAATGTTTCATTAAAGATTGACAAAGATGATTGTGATTGTTTTTTCCGATGTATTTTCGGAAATGACGTTACTATTCCAGAATAACTCAAGGCAAAAGAGAGTTGTCCATAACATGCTTCCTCTCAGACCTTACAACCGTACATGTTGTTAGTAACAATTATTCTATATTAAGTTAGAAATAAAAATAAGAATAAGATAAAGAAAAAATTAATTATAAATTTGAAACAATATACGTCTTCAAAATAATTTTTTTGTGATAAAAAAAAAATGAATGAAGATATTAGTACTATTAGGATATAAGGACAATTAGTGCTAATGTGTTATCTTGCTAGACATACAGCACAAAATTTAAGTCAACCCTGTCATAACATCCTAAAAGAAATATTAAATATGTAAAACAAAAGTACGGCAAACCACGTGGTTTGACAACTATATTAATAAAAAAAACAACAATATTATAATACATTTTTGACACTACATCATATGTGGAGAGATACTATGAATAAGAAACAATGTTATATAGCTGTGAGGTAATAGCAAGCATTTATCAGCATACCACTGTCAACAAAAATGAATGAAAATATTAAAAGGAGCTGGGCAAAAGAGCACTTTTCTATTTATCCTAACTTTAAATAATATCCTTCTTTAGACTTGATGTGAGATGTTCTATCTCTTGTTACTGCTTGAACACTACGTGATAATTTTTAATTTTACTTCTTCGTCAAATATATTTTTATTTTATTGATAATATTACTTATAACAAAGTTAACAGTTCCAAAATCACCTAAAAATATTCTAAAAGTTACAACAAAAATTACGATGTTCTTTATTTTTGGTGTAAGCAATATGAGTTTATGAAAAAAAAATTTGCTTATGTTTTTTTTGATATTTGGTTCTTATACTATTGGGCTAATTCTGTTCATTCAGGTAATAGTTAAACAAAAAGAACAGTTTAATTCATAAGTCAATAATTATTTTGATAGTTTTATTATTAAGTGTTAAAATTCAAACTCAGTGAATCTTCCGTTTACGATCACAGAAGAAATCAGTGCTCCAAGAAGCGGTTCTTATTCAGCGCGCGAACTTCTCCCCCGACCCTTCAGACGTGATCGACCCCAGGAATGTCCGGACAGCTTCGAAGGGCACTCGAAGAAGGGTGGTCAGAGGAAATAACCGGAATTCCAGGAACAGGTCCTTACTAATCCTCTTAGCATGGCTCCTTTCTGCCAAGTTATGTCAAGGCAAATCGACACCATGCCCAATATAGTGCAACAGGAAAAGTACTTTTCCGTTCGCTCATAAAGAATATTAGTTTTTAAGATATGGTTATTAGTCAACAGCTTTGCAAAATTTTTATTTCTGTTCAACTCTAAAACTGCTGGACCCAATTATACATTTTGAAATACGCACGTTTCTATTGTCCTATTTCTCTCTATAAACTAAACAAAAAAAATATTTTTTAAATAATGGTTTTTAGATGTGGTCAACATCCGTACTCAAGCCCCAGATTTTTCCTCAGCTTAACGAGTCACCCATTTTGTAGAGGTTCGGGTTACCTTCTGGTAAGTGTCTTGGAACCCCAGTGTCTAGCCAACCCATTCCATTGTCGTCTTAGAGAAACATTTTCCTAGAGTACCTAGCCAAAAATATTAGTTTGCTAAATGTACGGCATACAATAAGTCTAATATAATATTGATTGCAGTATAATATAAAACATTCAGTCCAATCTATAGAATCCAACGTATATGGTTCAAATAAGTTGACAGGTATGCAAATATTTCAAGTTATAAAAATCATTTAAATATAAGAAATTCAAGTTGAAAAAATGGAAAGCTAATTTTTTTTAATAAGAAAATGCGACAGTTATACTTTTTTTAATTTGATTTTTTCAATTCAAAATTTTATTTATTGATAGATATTACGATCTGCCACAACGTTGTTGAGCAATATGTTATATTAATGACTGATCACATTCATACTAAAATAAAATAAGAATAAAAATAAATAAATGAAAAAAAGTAAAAATAAATAAAATTTCTCTCTAAATATATACAAAGAGAAGGATAAAGAAAATTGACATAATCAATTATCTACATATACAAATAAATAAATAAAATAATAATAATAATTAAGAAATAAAATAATCACTAGTCTCACATTTACAATAATCACACTGTATAAGTATAATAGAAAGATATATTACTTTTTTCAACCTCACATAGAAGTGTTAGCTTTTTATTCAATTTTTCAGTTTTCATCTATAATTTCAAAGTAAACTTAGCATCAAATAAATATTAACATAGAGCTAAAATATTAAGGTTTAAATAAATAAATTTAAAAAAATTATATATAATATTATAAATTAACGCATAAATTGATTAAGTAATATTCCGAAATTTTTCATGAAAATCAATTTTGTTTTGTCTATTTGAAAAAATAAATAAATGTTTGCTCATTTGATATAAATTCAATTCAGTATTTTATGATTCTCTTCATAAAAAATAATGATAGATTAATTATTAGGAAATGATAATTAAAAGTTTGGAAAAAACAATGTTGTTCTCAAAACTAATTTAGAGCTTAAAATACAATTCAACTTAAATCTTAATTTGTCTCTGTGTAAAATTGAAGAAAAAAATCATATGGTGATTTGAATAGGCGTTAAACAAAAATTTAATGTATAATGAATGATATTCCATTTTGCATTCGAATCAAAAATAAGTTCTTGGAATCCTTAGTGAAGAAACGGAGGGTGAAAATGGGATTTTGATGTATAAAACCCATTAAGCTCAATCCCTTAAGAAATTTCATATTTTAACATGCTCAACTTAATTCATAGAATTTAAATAAAATCAAAGGATATTAAAAATATATA
>NW_027110197.1:644520-678018 GCF_000696795.3 Halyomorpha halys
ATATATTTGGCTACAAATCAAATAATAAAATAAAAACATAATTAATAAAGCAATACTTTTCTCACTTGGAGATGTTCTTATCTACATATATTTTACAATAAATTTATTATCTAAATAAAAAAAAGATTCCATTGTATGTATGGTTCGTGGCGGACAGAGGTCTCCCTCGGGTGTACAGTTTCGAAAAAAATATAGATAATAAATAATTGTAATTTATTGACGTACTAAAAGACATTTAATTATTTAATACTAGCAATCCATATTAATTTGTGTGGAAGTGCATAGCCTAACCCAAAGACATTACTGTGGCCCGCCCGCAACAAGTAGTGATGTATTGGATCCCTCTCCCACAAAACCACAGCATTCAGTACCTACTTCCCTATCCACGATCAGCAAGCACTGTTGGCAAACACTCCGGCATTTATTATAATCATTCTAATCACTATCGACTAATAGGGATCGTTGGACATTGATATTCGATTTATGTTTTAAATTTAAAGCTAGATTATTCTTTGAGTTGTTATAGTACAAGAGCCCAAGAGGAGAAAGAAGGCAGTTAACTCATCCCAATTTCTGATTACTTAAAATGAAAACTAAGTTCGGATTACCAAGGTTATAGTACAAGAGCCGGAAAGAAAAAAGGCAGTTATCTCACCACAATTTTTGATTACTTTTATGAAAAATAGGTATAATTAATAGTCAAAATTGATGGGTCTGCCAAGTATATGTAGGGGGAATAAAAAATGGCGGCTGTTTCAAGGCGATAAAAAAAAATTAATTTTTCATTAGGAGCTCTATATCCTAAAAAGTAGGAACAACACAAGAAAACCTAAGAGAACGTAATTTAAAGAAGAGTAAATTTTCTAAAATATTAGCCCTAATAGAGTTATTTACGTTAAATAGTTTTCAAGATGTAGCTTTTTAAAAAGCAACATTTCATAAAAATGTATGGGACGCACTGAAAAATCAGTAGTTAGTGAATTCATTTTGAAAAATCTATATCACAAAAATCATTTGACAAACAGATATCTATTAGCACTCAAATTAAAGCTAGTTTAATGAGCTATAAAGTAGTTTATTATGTTTATCTTCGTAGGAGTAATAGTTTTCATGAAATTTGCTAATATAAATTGATTTATAGTTGTTCGGACAAATTTTTATTTGCTTAATTTATATTCATATGGGAATATCATAAAAACTACTACCCCTACGAAGATAAGTGTCATAAACTACTTTATAGTAAGTTAAATTTCCTTTATTTTGAGTGTTGGCAGACATATGTGCGTCTAATAAATCTATAGATATATTTTTTCAAAAATCCAGCATTTTATAAGAACAACTAGAAATTAACATTAATTGTGAGTTTATTTTGTCAAATATCATAAAAACTACTAGTCCTACAAGGATAAACATTATTAACTATTTTATAGTAAATTTAACTAGCTTTAATTAGAGCGCTGGCAGACATGAGTACGTCCAATGGTTTCCGAAATAAAGTTTTTCATAAATCAAATTTATTGTCCGAACAACTATAAATCAATTTATTTTAGCAAATATTATGAAAACTACTATTCCTACGGAGGTTAAGGTCATAAACTTCTTTATAGTCCATTAAACTAACTTTAGTTTGAGTGCTAATATACGTCTATACGTCACATAGTTCCTGAGATATAGAATTCTCAAAATAAATTAACTAACATACTAATCATTCAGTAGATTTTTAAGAAATTTTGCTTTTTAAAAAACTATATCTCGAAAAATATTGGACGTAAATAGCTCTTTTAGGGCTAATATTTCAGCAAATTTACTCTTCTTTAAATAATGGTCTCTAAGATTTTCTAGTGTTGTTGGTATTTTTTATGATATAGAGCTCCGAATGAAAAATTAGTGTTTTTTTAAGGTTTTGACACTGCCGCCATTTTTTATTCCCCCTACCTATACTTGGCAGACCCATCAGTTTTCACTAGCAATTATACATAGTTTTCATTAAAATAATAAAAAATTGGGGTGAGATAACTGCATTTTTTTCTTCCCCGCTTTTGCACTATTACGTGGATTGTACAAAGCTTTATGAAATGTTGGCATCACTAAGAAATTTCTCTTATGTCTCTCTCTCAATATATTATGTATTGACGATATAACGATATATATTTTTGAAGATTTGAAGCTCATTCAATAATTATTCCGAAAATATTATATATATTAACGACCCACTGACAAAATAAATAATACTAAACTTACAACTATTGACTGGTAATCAGTGGTGGAACGGGTGAATATATGTGTGGGTTTAGTGGGAACCAGTGAGATCTTGTTCTCCTACTGTGAGGCTGTGATTTTCCTAATCAAAGAATTAATTACTAAGAAATTTATTGATAAGTGGAACGCTTCTTCCATATAACCCAGTCAGTGAGAACTTGTAATATAAATGTTCAACCAATGTAGTAATTTTATGAGTTAAAATAATTCCTAATTTAAGGATGTCTTCTTTCGTTTTACTTTCAAATGTGTGGTGTATAAAATTCTATGAATGTTATATGCCCTAAAATATGGAATGTTCTAACAAACCCACCTGGTATGTCTGTTGCAAGCCTACAACGATGACAATGCGTTTCTGACTTCCTTTTGTCACCATGTCAATAAATATTTATACGACACGAGTAATGAAAAGTTTACTAGGCCTTGCTAGACGGCAGCAACACTAGCAAATAGTAATTACTACGGAATGCATATTTAATTAAGAATAGAAGAGTGAGTGAACACAGCGTGACTAGTTTGCTTCTATGAGTTGTGTGGTCTGGGCTCTATGCTTTAATAAACACCTGCCCAGGTGAATCCTACCTGCGTGTTCTCGTTCTTCAATGTAACTCATAACTAATTATCTCAACCAATTAAATATTTCTGTCCAATCAATGTGGATCATTACATCTCTTTTTTTTTTTTTTAATTCCGCGATATATAACAATTGTGGTTGGCCTGAATAGATGGCAACACATATCAATCGGTGCGATAATAATATAAAACAAAACAATTAACATAATAAGAAATATATATAACTATTCAATTTCGAAATTATTTCTAAAGATAACAATAATGATATAGATAAAATACTCCTAAAAAAAAAAACTTAAATATAATAGCTTGATTTATTCTGAATATCATAAAATGAAAGTCATTAAGTGGAGGAGTTAAAATTATAGGCAGTTATTTGTTCATAAAATCAATTATTATGATTCATAAAAGTAAGAATGTACCCAGTTAAAGATTTCCTTTTTAGCCTTTGTTGTGATTGATATATCAGTTGTTCTGATAGACGATTAAAAAATTGTTTTTTTCTCTTACGTAGTAGTACTATGCTAGAGGTATTTATTTAGTGATTGTACATACTCCATACGAAACCACTTAGTTTGTTTGTTTGTTTTTTTTTAGTGGCGCCAAACTTCATTGGTCATCAACGCCATTTATATTTTATTCAAATTTTGCTAATATTCGTTAAATTTTATTTATTTTTTAATTTGATTATTTATTATTTTATTTATTTATTTTATTATTATTTTTTTTAATTCCTTCAGATCAAGTTATATTTTTGTCAGTAAATTCTGTGATTTTAAAAACTGAAACACCAATTTTATTGCTTTATCATCTTGGAAATGATGAGGGTTTTGGAGATATCTTGGTTTAGTCTTAAGCTATTGAGGTATGGTGTGAAATATGGGCATCGTTGGAAAACATGGCTTATTGTTCGATTGTTGTTGCAATACTGGCAGTTCGGAGGCGTTTCTTTTTGAAATAAGATAGGAGTGGGTGAGCCTCGTGTGACCTATTCTCAGCCTGGTCCACATATACCACCTAGTATATGTATATTAAGTGAAGTTATCATTGAATCACGTTATTGCTATTATATTTGGGATATTAAAAAGATAAAAGAGGAAAAAACAATATACAATACAATAACAAAAATCATATGCTTTTAAAACAAGAAGTAGCCAATTTAAAAACAAAATAAAGTAATTATTTGTACTAAATCTCAAATATAAAAAAAGATAAAAATAAATAAATAAAAATAAAAAAGTAAATATGTGTGTGTAACCATAACCATAGCCAAAAAAGGTCAATGTAATAAATAAACTACATGAATCCATTAAAACAATCGGGAGCTGATTGTTTTAATGCATTCATGTAGTTTATGTATTGCATTGACTTTTTATTTATGTACACACAGATATTTACTTTTGTATTTTTATTTATTTATTTTTATTTTTATTTATATACATACATATCTGTGTGTATAATAATTAAAGTTTTATGACAAACTTAATATGCATATAGGTTTAACCAGAAATAAATCAATATTTATCTGTAATAATCAATAGTTCTAGATAATCCCACAAATTCTACTCCAAATGTTCAAAGAACGTTTCTAGAAATTCCAGATTCATTCCGTGTACCTGACACGTTTAAAAACGATCAGTCCCAAAATCATAACACAGATTATACTATTATATTGTGGTATATATATTCATAGATATGATTGTCATCAGATACTTTGTTCGAGTTGGCTAAGGAAGGGTGTGTTTTTCGAATTTAAATGTAAAAACGGAATTATTCACCTGAGCGATTCCTACCATGAGTTTTCGATGTTCAAAGGACAAAAGATCTTAGAACGTAGTAAAGCCCTATTTATTTCGGCGGTAAGTATATTCAACCGGAATAATGAAGGAGGAGCGAGGTAGACAGCGAAAGGTTCCGGTTTATTCCCGTACTAAGTTCCTCCGCCTTTGAATAAATTACATATCTCTATACCGGAGGGAAACGGCGAATCAATCTTTTACCATTCTTCACCGGCCCCATTTTCCTCCAGGCCTTTCCAGGATTTTTTTTTTCCAGCGACTATATCAGGGCACTTTTGTTTTATTCATAAAGTTCCGTAAGTCTGGCGGGTTCGCAGGATCCCCTCTCCAGTATGTGGGTACAGCGGTGGATTCGCTATAAAAGAGGAAGAATCTTCGGCTCGTAGATCTTCCTCTACATAAATCCTATCTATTGGTATTCACCCTTATACGTATTCAGTGACCAAGATCCGGTGCGCTCTTCAGTTCCAGCGGGACGTCTATCACTCCTGGAACTCATATTGAATCAAAATAAATTAATACAACGACAATTTGAAAAGACCAGATACAAGATTGGCAAATATTATCTATTCTTTAACCTAAAAATCCAAAACTGATAGACGTGAGTATCACAAAGTAACTGTTGAAAGTTACTGAGAAACAAGGTTTTGGATAACGTTAAAAAAAAAAAACAAGTTTTCGCATTGTCCTAAACCTTGACACTCATAAATAATGATTTTTGAATATTTATATCCAACTTATGGCAACGAGTTTTGGCTCTAGGTTCTATCTTTTTCCTTACCTACCTATAGATATGGGGAGCTCAGTGTATAAGGCGCTGTTCAACTCACTCCTGGGCCCGGGTTTGAATTCGTTGTAGCAAATAATTATTTATTCTGTTGGTATAGCTGTGATTCAACCCTACGGTTGGAGGGGACCCCTCCTAAACTGGGTACCCATAATTGGGGAATAAACCTGGCAGTTGAGCAAGATAATGAACAAATCACCTTCTTACACAACAGTTTTTCAAGAAACAGTACATCCTAACAAAGTAATGAGCTTCTGAACCTCTGTGGCTTTTAGCGGTAAAGTTTTAGTAGTAGGTATGGGTTAATTCTGAATCGCTTCTGGTAATAACTAAGCATATTTTGATGGGAACAGTCCAGAGTACTAACCATACAATTTTAAAATAAAGATTAATGTAAAAACAATTTTTTAATTAATTTAAAAACAACTTTATTTGTAAGAAAGCTTGAGAAAACCATTTAGCACACTCAATTTTCCTCCTTTAAAAAACAATATAAAAATTGGCATTAAAAAAATAAAAATACTTAACATAGCTTGAAATAAAATTGTGGCTAAACCTAATCCTAGTAGGTATATATTTGCTTATACCTTAAGAGGCATGGTAGCACAACGTTTTGTTTCGTAAAATTATTGTATTAAAGTATTGGAATGGTTTTAATAAAGATAAATTCTTTATTTATTCACCACTTTTTTTTTAGAATAAAATTTTGTCTATTCTTTAGGCCAAACCCTAAGGAAATCTAATATAATGTGTTATCTGTATTAAAAATAAATTATCATTCTTACACCTAGTGTCCTAATTAAAGTTCATCAAGCCTTTGTGTACCCTAAATAATACAAATTGTTAATGAAAAAACGACAAAAATATTAAATTATATTTTTATTATTTTTATTTTTAAAGACATTACTTTTTCTATTCGATGTAATCTTGATTGTATTAGCAACCTTGGTTCAGTTCTATTTTACTCCCAATAATTATGACAATAGCAATGGAATAATTAACAATAAAAATTTGCATTTTTCGAATTATCTGGGTCTGACTCATTCCTATGATTTTTTCAATTTTTTAAATTATATTGAAAAGAATTTTGGACTTATATACATTAATCCAGTGTCCTATAAACAGAGTGAATCCTTCAATTTTCAGAAGAGCATATTTCGTGTTTTATTTCGTCTTCTTCAATTCAAAAATTCTTTTTGGGCGGAAAATCAGCATATGTATATAGTTTTGAGTACCTGATAATATTCTAATTTTACTCCAAATAGTTAATTATTATAGATGAATATTCCAGTAAAATTACCAAAATACTACATTTGCTCTTTTAACTAACCATCGACAATATGATAAGATTTTCTTTTTTGTTAAAAAAAAAATTCAGTAAGTTACATAAAACCATCTGAATAGTTCGTTTAGTGACCTGATTTAAAAAAATAAATAAGAGGGTTTTTTTAATTAGTATTATTTTCAATAATTATACGATAAACAATAAGAGTATTATTTTCAATAATTGAATGCTTCTTGGATAAAAAACAAAAGAATAGTTGTACTTTTTTAGAAGAAACAACCTGGCATGAGAGAGAGAATACACTTTTTTTGCATTCTTCTATATATTTTTTGTACTAATTTTGTGATCGTACTAAACATAAAATACGAGAACTTAACTGAAGATTTGGACAATTATATAGGCCTGAGAAATAGAAAATCTCAGTTTTCAGCTGACAACAAATTAGTACTTCGCAGGTAACACTAAAACGTCATGGACTAGAATTCTAGGTACATCTAAAAATTCTAACATCAGACACAGTCAATCCTTGCAGGTTAAAGTCCTTGGAACAATAGCCAATGCTCTATACTATGTAAAAAATAATAACCTATACTTTAATAAAAGAACACATATTACCTTAATAAAAAATTCATATTAACACTGTTTTACTTTAACCACAATTTGACTAAAAAAAAAAGTTTTGTGTTCCAAGTATTCCATCGATTGTAGTGTAGACTAGAGTTACTTAGTGACAAAAATACTAGCTTTGGGACAGTCTGTAAGACAAAAGAGAAAGTAGCCTCAGTCCACGGTACTATTTTTGGAATACGTTCAATACAAGATAATTTTTTTTTGTCATATGCGTCCAAATTGAAGTAAAGAACATGATGACCTTAATGTCCCATTTGTCCAAGACCTTATTCTATCCAAATTCACTATATGCCATAAGAAATTCACTCATTACCTTAAAATCTTGAGGCAATCCCTATTGCCTTCAGGTTTTAAGATGATGAGTAGTGTAGGGAACCAGCTTCACCCTTCCATACAATCCTCCTTGTGCAACGGGAGTGGCCCAGAGAACTATTGTAAATATTTCTGTAGTTCTTGCATTCGCTAATGGCTTTTTGAGCATCTATAGCTATGGGCCTCGCTCTGCCTCTATTGGCTTTCAATACCAATTAGAATATGAGAGAATAGTGGGGATCTTTCGAATCCTGCTTTTCCCTTCACAAGTAGGGGGGGGGGAGGAAAAAGCTTGTTTCAGAGTTCTCCAAACTGAATGTAAATGTTTTTATTTTTTGGTTATTCATTGAATATTTGGGTTATTCATGATCATTAGTTAAATGGAAAAACTTATGTTAAAATGGAGAAATATTGCCTTATTTTACCATATTAAAACGATATAGCATATAACATGGTTGAGAGTCTATTACTAGGTCTGTTAAATAGAGAATGACGTTAAGCAACAAAGCAGCTGTGCTCATCACTGCTTCATTTGTAGTGTTAGGTTACTTGCTCGTAGTTTGTATTTTTATTGTATTAGTATTGTTTTGGATGTTTGCAAAGCTAGTATAACAATGGATGACAATAATAATAATGTAATGACAATTGTCAATTCGCTCTTCTTGATTCTCTTCCTCACAAGTTGGAAGGTCGCAACACACTCAGTTGCCAAACTTATACAAAACTTCTACTTTTCTCTCAATTTAGGCTTGTTGTATTAAATGACTTTAATCAAAACTTAAAAGTAAACAATAACTTGAAGTTGTGGCAGGAATGGTTATAAAACAAGTTAGAGAGAATAGTGGGGATCTTTCGAATCCTGCTTTTCCCTTCACAAGTAGGAGTGAGGGGAGGAAAAAGGTTGTTTCAGAGTTCTCCAGACTGAATGTAAATATTAGGGTTATTCATGATCATTAGTTAAATGGAGGGACTCATGTTAAATGGAGAAATAGTCCCTATTTTTACCATGTTTAAACGATATAACATGGTTGAGAGTCTGTTACTAGGTCTCTTAAATGGAGAATGACGTCACGCAACAGACCAGCTGAGCTCATTTTGTTTGTTGTATGTAATATTTTACATTTAACACATCATGAATACCTCTATTTTATATAGAAATGATGTTTAAGATCTTATTTTACTTTAAGCTTAATTTTCACTGTTTTATTTATTATTGAGCTATCATTTAATTTATAAATCTCAGTACATATAGTGTGAATCTCTTATCTCAATTAACAAAGTTTAATATTATTATGTATGTTTAAGTGATTAAACTAAGCACTAATTTCATTTTGTCTATATAAGCGTAAACACCTGTTTCTATAAGTGTTCTACTCTATTACGCCAGTGTGAGATACTGTACAGATCTTTAAGCTAGCTACTACGAGTAACGCTTTCGTTCCAGTAGCATAAGAGTTCCCCACCTCATCCCATAAATTCGCCTTGCACCCAGATATAGAGCGACCATATTTCAAAAGCGGGACGCATCCCTAAGGTATAACATTTCAAGATTTCACTATCTAGAGGAAACGTTTCCAAGACGAGCGACAGTTGATGCCAAGTTTTCTTAAATAAATCACAGATAAGTAGGGCGAGGTGACCCGGGGGATGGGGGTCAGATCCCCCAACCGCCTTCTATATCTCGGGCTTAGCCCCGTCATCAATCTCCTTCGGTGGAATCTGTTTTCCTTTCCGAAAATGTTTTATTTAACTATAAATAAGTATTTATTTATATTTGTTAAAAAATTTTAATTTTCATTTGCAACCAGGTCATAATTGAACTTCTAGAATGAGGAGGGGGGTGCGATGAGTGAAGAACACAAATAAGTGAAACCTTATTTATCAATGCCATCATTTACGTTCCGGGCAGAATTTCAGGTCTTCGTCAGGGCTAAGAACAAAAACAAGAAAGCAACCATAATGATTAAATGAAATTACAGAAAACAAGAAACATAATGAGATTACAGATAATATAGGAACATAAGTAGTGTTGAAAAAAATGCATAGTGTAGAGGGAAATGCTTTATTTGGCCATGCTGCCCAAATAAATTGGATTGCAGTAACACACAGCGTACCCATCAATCCATAATTGGACATATATACCCTACAATACATTTAGATTTTCCTTTTTTCAAACAATTATCTTCAATATACTAAATACAGTACACTTAGATACATTTATTATTGTATTAAAAAATACATTTGTTATATCATAACAAAAAAAATTTTTTTTTTCTTCTCTTCCTTCTTCCTTTGTCCCTATTTCCTTGCTATATATATTATATCCAATACATTATTTCACCTGCTCACCGTTGAACAATTCACTAAAAAAAACAATGAAATAAATTTAAAAATAACTAATACATACATTTAAAAAACATATAAATGAATAAATAAATAACACACAAATAAATAAGTTAAAACAAAAATAGCATATTGAAAATGGAAATAATAGTATACACGGAAAATATTAATGTTAAAATTATGAATGAAAAAATAAATTAATATGGATACGAGAATGAACTAAATAAATGCATGTACTAAAATGGAAATTATTTAAAATTGAAGTCATGTAAAAACAAAGAAAAACGTATATTCATTAATCAAATATATAAGTAGATTATAAAAAATTAAATAAATAGATATAAAGTTATATAAGCTAATTGTATTTAGTAATATAAATAACAGTAATTTGATTTGGATAAATAATAAAGTGGATGAGGGAAAAATAAGGATATTAATTATTCCAATAATTTTCGAAACGATCTGGCCAGTTGATATATTTAAACCGCAAACGATTAATGGTATGGAGAAATGGCATTATTTCATTTCTGAGGTATCAAATTATAGATATTTATTTCGGTAATTTATTACAAATATTATAATATAACACAATCAGTTTGTGTCAACTGAAGAGCTTTTGCTTTCTATTTAGTGAATTTAATATAGTTAGAGTAATTGAATAACAATAATACGGTTTTTTATTCTTGCTGATAGTTTAAGTTTTTAGTAGATTTTTTTTTTCATTTCATATCGTTAATACCAACTTGTAATAAATTCATATTATTATTATTTTAGATTTCTTAGATTTCACTGAAAAAATGAATGATTTTATTAAGTTATATGATTAAGTATATGATTTTATTAGTATAGGGTAATTTCCTAAAAGCAAATTTATTTTGTAAATAAAAAAATTCTTATATTTATATTCTTATCATATTATTATCTTTAAAATAAAATAAAAACTATTGGGAACTTGAAACAGTTCACTTTGCTGAATGAGAAAAGTAGGACTTGTTATTATATTGTGAAAAAGTATTCCATTTTCATTCCTTATTTTTAAACTTTTTTTTTGCTTATGTAGTAAACTTGAGAGTTGTTTTGCACTTTTTCATCCTTCATTTAAAAATTGCATAAAATTATATCTTATAAGTTTAATTTACATTAAGAATTTCTCATTAGAGAAATCCGGCCGAGAAGGATTGCCTTTTATTTCGTGTTATGATCTCCACTTATGAGATTGTGCATGTACATCGACTAACCTACTCGCTATAATTGTCTCTTTGAAAAAATTTGGAGGTAGGAAATGCGCAAATCAGCTTGAAAAGTAGGTATGAACTATTACAGGTTTAAAATATTCAATGATTTACATTTTAGGAGATGGTTTGAATGTGAATTATAAATGTGTATATCATATTTTTATATGGATTTTTTCTTTATCATGCTACATTATTGGTTCCAGTATCCAATGGCTAACACAAAACCGCCTTTTGAGGTAAGAGTTTGAACAATCATAAATTTTCCAAAATTTAAGTATTCATTGGTTTATTTAAGGGTATAGGTGTAGATAACAAGAATTAAGAATATAAGAATTTCATTGTCAGACAAATTTTGGATTGGGATTTTCCTATTTGAGATTTTAAAAGAAGGGAAACTGCTCGTCGATTCCAACTGTTCCTACACTACTAGACAAACATGAGCGTTGATCACTTCATGGATTTACGCCCTAAAGCCCCAGCCAACAACAATTAGACAAACGGTTTAAACTTCCAAGTAATTATAAAAGACTTATTTATATTAAATATCAATATAAAAATTTACAAAAAAAAGTTTCTTAATTACTTTTTATAAACAAATAAACTCCGTCTGAAAATTGTGAAAAACAGCCAATTGAAATTGTACAAAACTAAAATTATGGGATGGGGCTAACAATTTTGAAGAATCTCGTTCCTGTAATCAGGTTTTTTTTTTTGTTTTTTTTTAAATCGTTTCTGTTATTGTTTATCTACCGACTGATATAAATTCTCTAAAACTACAATTGGAAACTGCTATTCTTGAAGTGCTGTCTAAAATATTCAACCCTCCTCATGGAGATGTTTAAAACATAGTATTTAACCGTGTCATTCCATTGATTTTACTTACTAAAATCTTAAAAATGTTTCAAGAATAATTTTATGGTTATCCATAAATATTATATGAACAAATCATTGGTATCAGTATAGTTAATAATACGGTTATCGTATTCTAGTTACATTTTTCTCAAAAAAAGGAACTTGTAAATGTCAGCTTATTTGAAGATCCTAACCAGTGGAAATAAAATTTACAAGTCAAAACAAACACTAGGACACCACAGACTACCTGAGGCATTGTTGGAAGTCAAGAGTCTGTTAGCGGTTCCCACAATCCCTCCCGGAACCGCCTGACACTAAGCCCCATAAAATTTGTCCCTGGCCATGAAGGACTCATTTGGCTTCCGTGACCGCCTTGTAAATCATCGAACCCTCTGGTTGAATGGCAGGCAGAACAAGGGTTTGTCGTTCTTGTCTTGTATGTTCTCCGAACAAGTGACAAAGGATACCATATTTTCAAGTACCTCTGTTAGCATAAATGTACATGGTATATTCTCCTTCCGCCTACTTTTTGCATTTACAACATTTTATTTTTCTTCTAACCCAAAGACTTATTTTTGTGTATTCGTACTACTCTAAAATATATATTTTTTCCAAATAATTGATTTATTGATATTTACAACTGTATACACATATATACAACAAATAAATTTGCTATAGGTGACATAGTGACATGATACAAACATGTGGAGGATCTATCCACTGATAGAACTCCAATAACATTTCTAGAGGAGAAGATCTCGAGGCCATCTTTTTTTCAGACGCCCAGAAGGATTATTAGGTAATGAAGGAGAAGCCAGGCTAGAAACAAGTGGATTAGGTGGTTGAGAAGTTTATCATGGAAGGAATGGTATCTGGTTCTTGCCAAATCGGTAAAATATGGAACACTGAGGTCCTGATGGATGACTTAATTTGTGACAAAGTAAGGAGCATTAAGGATTTTGGACTGTAAGGATTAGATTCAAGAGGAATTAGAAGGTTTAGTGGAGCCCCATAGCTCAACTCCGTATGTCCAAATAGGCCTTATAATAGTCATGGAGATCAGTCTTTTTTAATGGATTGGCAATTTAGACCGTTTATCTAGTAAATGTTGTAATAGTCGGAATCGACGAGCAGTTTCTTGTCTTTTTAGTCTTGTATGAGGATTCCGTGTCAGTCGTTTGTCGAGATTTAGTTCTAAGTAACGGATCTGTTCGACAGGAATAAGTGGGGTATTATTAAAGGATACTATAGGGCAAGAGGTTATGGGTTTACGACGAAGGGTGATTTGGTGACTAAAATATGATTTTTTTTCACTTTTAATATAAATAAATTTTTCTTAATACTATCAAATAACCTTCCAATAAACAATTACAGGTAATAGACGATTTTTGCTGACTAAGCGAATATTATTTTTGAACTAAACGTTGAACGATTTCCCTAGTTTGTCTTACATACGACATATGCAAACCTATTTATAGCGAGAAAGATAAAATATTATTAGAAAAACTGATTAACTAAGTGTCATAATGGTGATCTGTGCCCTCTGTTGTGGAGCAGAGAAGAGGCATCGACTCCTGTTTTTATCCCGAATTCCTGGGACTGACGCGTTATAGTTATCTATAGAGTAGCACTGACAGCCCCACTACCTGTTGATAGTGCTGTCCAGTCAACAAGATTAGACAAACACATCCTCAACAAACAACTTTCGACCTGTCTGCCTTTTGTCTTCCTAGTCCTCATATCTCTTATTAATATTTTGTAAAACGAAAACATTTTACTTCCTTTGTAACCAGAAGTTACAAGAGATATAAGTTTTTTATATCCATATTTGAAGTCATCAAAGATGGTCCTTTTTCCCTTCCCTTTAATTGCTTGAATCTAAATTGAAGATAACTCAAGCTAATGAGATAAACTGAGACTTATAATCAATAAACAAAAAGGAGACATAATTATACTAGTCATTAATTAAAAACGTAACATTTCACATAATGTATACATAGACATTGGTATTAAACATCTGGGGACACATTCACACTATACTTACCAAGATATTATTTTATTTTTTTCTATTTTTAATTTCCAAAATCCTACATAAAATCCTTAATGCTCCTTATTACGTTACAAATAAACTCATTCCAAAAACCTTAAGATTCCATTCGTTGTAGATTTGGCCCAAAATAGATATGCGGCTTTTCATTACAAACTCCTTACCCATCCTAACCCATTAATTCTTTCTATCTTTCATCCTTAACAAGCCCTGATAATCCTCCGAGGCGTCTGAAAAGAAGGTGGCCACGGGACCTTCTAATTTAAATTAATGCTTGAAGTACCACCAATGGGTGGTTCCTTCCCAATATTTTCAAGTGTATATGAAACATACAACATATTTATTATTTGTACAGTGGTAAATCACATTAAATAAATAAAAAAATCTATTTTTAATTTATCTATCGGTACTTACAACCACATTAAAAATATATACATTCAACAAATTTGATGTTATTTATACAATGCATGATAGATACATGTGAAGAATTTACCTATTGATAGAATTCTAGTAAATAAAAATTAAATGATAAATAGAAAAAAAATTAATCTTAAAGTAAAATAACAACTTAAACACATTTATTCATATTTATAATATTTACATCCAATCTTGGGAATTTCGAACCAGGCTTGATCCTCCATTTGTGATAGAAAAACTAGTACTCCAGGAGTTCTTGGCGTTTTCTTTTCAACTGCGTCATTGGTTCTATGAGCCAGCGGAGGATGAATGAGAGCGCTGACGCTCAGGACTTGAGGGTAGAATTTGTTCTTTTCCAGAATTCTAATTTAGTTCTTATATCTGGACTACTGCAGTTTCAGTTTTCAGGGTTCGGTAAGTTGTAGGGATAGATAGGGATTGCGTTAAGGGATTAAAAGATATGAATAAACTACAAAAGTAAATAAATAAAAAAGGTACATGCCAGGTCATTTGAAAATTTATAATTATCTTGATTCTAAATTTATTTCACTTCAACATTAGTCTGGGTTGATAGAACTTTATTTAGCAGAGGATATTAAAAGTATAAAAACTAGATTCCGTAAAGCTAGATAGTGTCAACTATAAGCACCTGATTGAACACTTCTCACAAAATCGCTTGAAATAAGTGTGTCCTCTGGCTATATTTTAGGGTAATTTTAATTGGTTTTATCAAAATTCCTTAAAGACCACCCCAAGCTTTCAGGGTCCTATATGTCATGTTGAGAAAATATTTTTCAAATAATTATGTTTACCTGGAGTACGGGCATTGAGTTCAACAAACTTTGTTTCCCTTTGAATGAGCATTTGTTAATTTACTGGAACATCCGTTCATTTTCTATTTTTTCTTGAACCAGGATCCAGAATCTAAAAAAATATTTTTATATTGGCGTAATCAACAATTTTATAGACCTGCAGGCTACACTAGATGATCACTAGTTTTTATTTTATATAATTTATTTATTGTTATTTACAACTATATAAAAATATATACAACAAGTAAATTTGCTGTAGGTGATATAATTACATGATACAAACATGTGGAGAATCTACACTTTAATAGAACACAAATAATATTTCTAGAGAAGATCTCGAGGCCACCTCCTTTACAGACGCCTAGGAGGATTATTAGGTAATGTAGGTGAAGCAAGGTTAGAAACAAGTGGGTTTAGGTGGTTGAGAAGTTTATTATGGAAGGATTGGCATCTGGTTTTGGCCAAATCGGCAACATTGAGGTCCTGATGGATGTCTTGATTTGTGACAAAGTAAGGAGCATTAAGGATTTTGGACTGTAGGATTGGATACGAGAAAAATTCGATGGTTTAGTGGAGCCCCATAGCTCAACTCCGTATGTCCAGATAGGCCTTATAATAGTCATGTAGATCAGTGTTTTGTAATGGATTGGAAGTTTAGACCGTTTGTCGAGTAAATATTGTACTAGTCGGAATCGACGAGTAATTTCCTATCTCTTCAGTCTTGTACGAGGATTCCATGTCAGTTGTTTGTCTACAGGTAGTTGATCGGTAGTTTAAATATGTCCAAGTAATGGTGCAGCCGGTTGTTCACTCCAGTGAATTGAACATATTACATCTTGAATTTTGAAAAATTTATTTCGTTATGTGTAAAAAATTTAAAATATATCTGATAAGAAATATGAAATAACAATCGGCATTTTAATAATAGTGGCCAATTCAAAAGTTAAAAAAATATGAAACAAAACCATTTGACTCTGACGGAATCTGAGACGGTCGGTAGCTATGTTCATAGAGTAATAATGTTTATTGAAACTCTAAGAAATTCTGGGAACCAGGGTAGGTTGGAATTACCACTTTATTTTTCCAGTTGGGGATTTCAGGAACAAAATAACATGCACCTAAATTCCCCAACTAAGTAGAACTCTGCTAGAAGAGATTAAACGCGGAAACTGAAATTTTAGTAACTAAATTAGTCTTTTTTTCTTTACAATTGTTTTCATTTTATAATTTGTTTTTTCGTAAATATGTTTTTGGGATTGGAATATAATTATTGTTAATACTCATAATGTCATGTAAATTTTTATAATCATAGTGGTCGAAAAGTCCCAAAACAAATTTAAAGAGATAAGATAATGAAACAGTTTATGATGTAATTTATTAAAATTTCTGTTTAAATTAAATTATTACACAGTATTACTTAATCACTCATGTTTTCAATAATTAGATAGAGGTAATATTTGACTAAAATTAATCTTGTTTTAGTTTAAGTTTTGGTGTGTATTTTAGCAAAAAATGTATGACAAATTAACAGAATAGATGTTGTATAGTCCTTAAGACGTAAATCTCTAGATAAAGAAAAATTTACAAGCTATGAAATTATCAGGACATAAAATAATTATCTGCAGAAAAAAACAAAACAAAGAAAACATTAAATTCTGGGACCAAACTTTTTCTATAAAATTAATAATGGGACTACTGTTATTAAAAACAAAGTCATTTCCCAATCTCTCCATCTGTCTTTCTGCTTGGATAGAAAAAAAATTCATCCCATTAATTTTGGTTATAGAACTAATTTTAATATTTAAGTTGGATTCTTAATTTTATTGTTAATTTCCATTGAACATATTAAATTCCTTTCCGATTACTCTGGATATGAAAAAATAACATAAACCAGTAATAAATTTAAAACAGCAATAGCAAATAACTAGCTATATTAAGAATATCAAGCAAATTATTATTAATAACCGTGATCCATAATAAAGTTTATAAGTTCTATAATTTAGCCATTAACCATATATAACTTAGATAGCTAGATTAGAAGATTAGAATTAGAAGATTTTCTATTATCTAGTTCTTAGTAATCTTATCTTTCTTTTTTAATGTCTTTATTTAAAACTCATTACGCAATCACAATGTTTCGGGGTCATCGCCTTATCCTCAGGTGCACTAACATTGGTACTTTTAATTTATTTATATTATATAACATCTCACTCATTAGTTCAATTATTACTATCCAATGGTTAACCAATAGTATTTTAATATTTAATAAAATTCTCAATAAAAATATATAATCATTTAAAAAGAGAGTCCATCATTGACCTCTACTGTCAATCAACTAAAGGGAGATATTATTTAATATAAGTAAATTAAAAGAAGACAACGATGTTAGTGCATCTGAAGTTCGAATTTGAAATCGATGGACTGAAAATAAAGTCAAAATAAAGAGCAAGGAGAAGATGGTTGGGGGTGCGGTCAAAATAAAAATATTTAAAAATTGAAATATGGAAAGAAAAAAAAAAGAGAAAAAGGTTCGTTTTATTTTAGACGATTAAAAAATTGTTTTTCTTCTATTCATTTCTTTTGTTAAACATTACTTATATTTTGCATCTTTATCAATTATTATGGTTAAATATATTTTCTTTCTCTCAATTTTCTTTATTTTTCCATATTACAATTTTTAAATCATTAATAACTAATATGTTCATACTTCTTTGCATTATATAACTTCATTTTTATTTTATTTCCTTAATTATGTCATTTTACCCACTTTTTCAATTACCTATGTATACATTTTATTTCCCACTTCTCTCATCACTTCATTTTATTATTCTATTCTGTAAAATTATTCATTTTATATCATTCTGTTTATATTTTTTATTTTCTATACTTACTGTGGTTGTTATCCTGTTCTGTTCTTAGCCCTGAAGAAGGCTAGAAACTCTAGCCGAAACGTTGGCACAATTAAATAGGTCACACCAACTTATTTGTGTTTCATTTTGTCCGCATCCCCAACCAACTTCTCCTCGTACGTCATCCACGGTCAACTATCTCTCATAATTATAATTTCAAAATAAAGAATATTTAGAACAAGGAAGATAATTCCATTACACAGAAATAGATAAGTCCTATCAATGAAAATATTATTTCATAAATATATGTTTTCCAAATACGTGAATCATCCATGAACTAAAAAAATAAATAAATAAAATAAAAACACATTTGATACGTTTGTAAATAATAAATTTTACAATGTTCAAGGATATCTGGACATTTATATTGAGTTATTTTGTGGTACATACATCTTCATTCATACATCTTATGTTCCTAGGAACAGACCAGCCGACGAAGAGTAACAAACGTGCGAGGACGGCGTACACGAGTACACAGCTGGTCGAACTGGAGAAGGAGTTCCACTTCAACAGGTACCTCTGCAGGCCGCGGAGGATAGAGATGGCCGCTCTCCTTAGACTGACTGAGAGGCAGATCAAGATCTGGTTCCAGAACAGGAGGATGAAGTATAAGAAGGATCAAAAGGCAAAAGGGCTTCTAGTCAACGAATGTATGTATCCAAACCAATCAGCTCATTGAACGTCGTAGACGACCAAATTCTAATAATATTTATACCGTATGACAAACAACTATTTGGACTACAATAAGCAAAACTTTTAAGTTGTTATTTATTTGATTAATTTTACAAACGTTCTCTAAGACCGATTCTTCTCTGTCAGGCAAAGCTCGACGACTTCGTCAATAAAATCAATCCCTACAGGAGTTCTTCAAGGTTCTATCCTGTCACGAATTCAGTACTTAATATATGGTAATAGAATATTATATTATCGTTATACTCTCTACTTGTATAAGTTATGGAAATTAAATTTTGATCGTGACATTACGACATATTGCATTTATGCAACATCATCAGTTTAGATAAACAATACCAACCAGTTTTGATAAACAATTCGATACAGCTATTAAAATCGTATCATTTAATCTAAGTTAAATTTCGAATATAAGAAATTTTATGTGATAAAAATCAAGATGGTTCAATTTATCAAAGTGTACGATACCAAATTTCAATATATTATTCCGTATATAGTAAACCGGATAGAAAAAAGGTTTAAAACATTTTATAGAGCGGAATAAAATAGGTAATGACATTTAAATCCGATCCGTATTTATAATTTTTTAAAAGCTCTGTTCCTATAGATGGATTTCAGTTTGTCTTGTCACGCAGACTACGACGATTGTGAAGTCAAACTTGAATAAATGACCGATAAAATTGAGCTATCATGAATCATTTAATTAAATATTAATTGATAGTTTTCATAAAAGGATTTATGATTTCATGAGTCACAGATAAATTTAAACAATGGCATCATAATTAAACTCACAAATTAAACAAACACGCTAAAAACTTTCAAATATAATCGTAATGCCTATCGAATTTCATTTTAATAATTCTAATTTATATCAAAGCTAAGTTGAATATGAGTATAGGGAACAAAAGATGCAATAGCAAGAAAATCCGGATTCTATTGGTAATGAAAACACAAAACGCTTACGGTTAAAGAAAAATATCTCACCCATTTATGCATCCGTCATCGACAAGACACATTCCTAACAACTCTCATTCCTAAAGTAGTTTGGCGAAGGTTGAAAAATAGTCGGTTAATGCTGCTGAATGTCAGGAAGATGAAACATTGGATGCTGTTATTCATCTATTTAATACCCAATCTAAATTGAGTGTGAGATCGGTCTAAAAAAATAATACTGTTATCACATAAAATGAAATTTCAAACATCTTTTAAAATTCTTTGTGATTAGGATATTATTTTTCAGATATACAAATGTATGTGTTCAATTACTTATTTCGTCAGGGGGGCACAAAACAAAAAAGTATTTTTCAGCTCAGGCAGGGGAGTTTAATATCAATATAATCATTTATTGATTGTTGTTGTCAGAGGGTTTATTTTGTTAATCAGTCTTTGGCGGATGTTATGGATATATTTTTTGTCTGAAATCGTTAGAAGAAATGCTATTAGTGGCGTAAACTATTGCATACATAAGATATTGCAAAATGAAAGGACAGTATTTTCACTATATTGGAATAAGGGACTCAAAAGAAATCCACAGTCCTAACCCAAATTCGACATTAATAGCAAAACCTTTTACAGAGCTGGTTAAAGATCATTTTTGAACGACTCTGAAGTAACCTTGATAAAATAGCATAACGTGAGTTTATAAAAATAGTAAATTTAAGTTTAAGTTTAAACTGGAGGATTAAAATAAATTCCAATAAATCCCACCAAATCACATTTACCCTTCGTCGTAAACCTTCGTCTTGCCCCACAGTATCTTTTAATAATACTCCACTTATTTCTGTTGAACAGATCCGTTACTTAGGACTAAATTTGGACAAACGACTGACATGGAATCCTCATACAAGACTGAAAAAACAGGAAACAGCTCGTCGATTCCAACTATTACAACATTTACTAGACAAACGGTCCAAACTTCCAATCCATTACAAAAGATTGATGACTATTATGAAAAGATGACTATTATAAGGCCTATCTGGACATATGGAATTAAGCTATGGGGCTCCACTAAACCATCTAATTCCTCTCGAATCCAATCCTTACAGTCCAAAATCCTTACTTTGGATAAAATTAAATACTTTGTCACAAATCAAATCATCCATCAGGTCCTCAATGTTGGCGATTTGGCCAGAACCAGATACCAATCCTTCCATAATAAACTTCCCAACCAACTCGTTTCTAACCTGGCGTCTCCTTCACTACCTAATAATCCTCCTAGGCGTCTGAAAAGAAGATGGCCTCGAGATCTTCTCCTTTAGAAATGTTTTTGGAGTTCTATCAATGGGTAGATTCTCCACATGTTTGTATCATGTCATAATCTCACTTACAGCAAATTTGCTTTATGTGTATATATGTATACAGTTGTAAATAACAATAAATAAATTATTAAAATAAAGTTTAAGTTTAGCTGAAGTTAAGTTTAAATTCTAGCGTATTGGTAAATTTAAAAACAAACACAAAGGTGCAAAAATAAAATTTCACTTACTAAATATTCGATCTTTTTAACTTATGAATAAAACATACCAAGTCTTTTACTGACAGTTTGGAAACACCCCAGGCTGCTGAGACCAGTTACCGATTTAGCTTAGGTTCAAAGTTTCGTTTCTATTTTATCTTATTTATTACAATAAATGTTTGTTTAGAACTTGTTACAACTATAAAATTATAGTTAAGCCCCATTCTCTCGTAATAATAAATAAATAAGCTATAAAGCTTGGAAAACTAGGTTTTAATTTTTTCAAATAGTTTTTATTTTAAACTGTAAATATTATTTCATATTAATTTTTTTTTTCTATTCAAATCGAATTGTTCCCTGAGAAACTCTCGCCTCTTTAGCAAATTTTGTGAAAATCTTTTATTACAATAAAAAAAAGTTTTTAAACTTGATTTTTTTTTCTTTTGTTTGTAAATATAGTGTTTAAGTTTTTCAAAAAAATAATAATTTTTTCAATAAATAATTTCACCATAGATTATATTAATTTGCGTTGTTAATAACAACTTCCAAGCTAAAATACGCTAAGATGCGTCTGTTGTTTTCGTCGCAGAGCGGAAAAATAATGTATTTTCCTCAATTTCATATCATTCCTATTCTTTATACAGCATGAACTTTTTAACTATTTATGTATCTTTAGTACATCACTCCGCTATTTTACAAACTGAAATGAACAACAACAAAAAAGGCAGAATAAAACAAAAGAGATTTATTCAGTAAAAGGTTGATAGTTTTAGTAAAAATCATTACAGTAATTAAAATCCTTTGTTCATTTAGGAAAATTTTGGGCAACGAAACTTTATTTAGTCCTTGGTATATATTACATTAATTACCCTCCAAATAATGTATTCGAGCGAATCATGGTGCAGTCAAGAAACATACAGCCATGGTTAATATATAAGAAAACTATTTTTTCTTACTTCACAAAAAAAATAAACCTCAGCGTCCATAAGAACTATTGTTCTATCGGTACAACTAATACTGAAATCTATAATTGCTGTGAAAATAGACTTTCTACATCAATAGCAGTTTAATTCGTGTACGACATAAATTAAAATACACGAAATCCATGGTCATGCAAGAGATAAGATAAGGAGTCGCTGACAGAGACAATCAACCCCTGCACCAGGTGCGATATCCGCCAGGTGGAACCTCTATTATCCGTGGCTGTATTGTCAACGTCCTGGTAAAGGCGACTAAGATATATTTATTAGTTGGGAAGCTCCTGCCAGAAAGGCAACTGTCAATATAAATAAGGTCAGATGCTGGTTATGTTCCATTGTGTACTCTCGGGGCTGTTTGACTTGGGCACAAGAGAAATGTAAAGCTTAAAGATCTAGACCAGATTGTGTTACGTAGTGCATCATACATTATAACATTGACTAAACATTTAAATATATTTATTTAATTGACAATGTACCAGAAACAAGTGGAAATGGCATTCTTACAATGACGTTTTAAATTAATAAATATATTTGTACAGAATTATCGCATAGGTATTCAAATAATAACATTACCAGAAGTGAATCATCATAAAAATATATGTTGTATTTATTCATGTAAATCCTTTTGTAGAAGCGATTATTTTTACAGTATGTATTAACCATAAAAGCATAAAAAAAAATTGATATACCATATTTGCAAATAAATAAATACAATTGTGTAATAAGGTCTGTAATTCATCAGTATTAATTCATGGTTGAATTGAATTGACGTGCTACAATGAATAATTATGTAGGGATCTACATATCTATCCTTTCAAGAACGTATTTAAAAAAAAATTAATTATCGATTTTTAGCGAATAGTTCAAATAATATCTAATATTTAATTATTGAAAAATTATCTTATTTTTAAAACTCTACAAACTTTAAACTAATAATATTATGAATTCAAAACTGACTATATTCTAAAAAAAATTATATGTAATTCATATATTTTCTTTTAAATTGATTAATTAATACAGAAAGTTTGATATATCCTTTAATCATCTTTAAAACTAACAGTAATAAATTAAAAATCATAAAAAATAGCATTCTCACGTTTCACTGTACATTCACTGGCAGAAAGTTTTTTTTTCCATGTTTAGTTGTTTTTATTTGCTTACGTTTTTTAAAATACGATTCATGAATTGTGCCCCTTAGTTCAAAGTATTTTCAGCTAAATGTTTTAATTGCATACCTTAACATTCCGTTCTGAGATCGTTATAATGATTTGTCATTGTTTCACTGGTCATAGTTAATTTATTTTTACAACAAATAGCAGTTTTAGCTCGTACTGTATGGGCTAAACATAAAATATAAATATCAATTAGAGACAAATGTAATAAGTATTTTGTGCCATATAAGTAAGTACATATTCCTTACATATGTAAACTGCATATACTACCTATATATACGATTTGCCCGTAATACAAATCGTTCTATAATAATATTGAAGCCTATCGGACCAGGCTGTGACAGGAGTATGGACACAAATTTTTTTTCAACATTAATACAAAAAAATTACTTGATTAGATCTTATAATTTAATAATAAAGTTTTAATTTCGAATATAATTAGTTTCATTAATTTTTAATTGTGACTTTAATTTTTTAACATCATTATTTTTCTTTTCTTGAGAGAACTTATGATTTTATTATAAAATTATATTTCCGATGCGTGTCTAAAATCTTCCGGAAGATGTATAGTTTTGGAGTTATTTGAAATTTATTTTTATTAATTACATTTCAGTAATATATTATGTTTTTTTTTTTTAAATATTGTTTAACCACATGGGTCTGACTTCAATATTTATTTTTTTGTTTTGTATAAAATTTACTCACCAATTAAATATCAGCTGTAATATTGATTATGTCACAAATTTTCTATATCTTTATTTTATCTTTTTTTTTTAGGCAATTTTTTTTCTTTGTTTAGGAAATTTCATAACCTATCATATTTTCTCACATATTATTTATAAAAAAATGAATTATGCACCAATAATAATTTAATTTAATTTAATTTTTATTTACTTAACGTTTAAATTTGATCATAGCTTTTTTCTATTGGAATTTCATTACCTTAATACAAGGTGTAAATCGATAAATAAACTTATAGATTATAGATAAGTAACAAACTAAGAATGCATATTCATATAGATGTAAATATTACTTTATAATTTCTGTTTTTTTGTTTAATACATTTAAAAATAATTAATTTATTATCATGCAGCCCATTCCGAGATTAGCTCGACGGTGGAGCAGCAGCAGTGCACGGCCAGCCCCTCCCTCAGCTACCACCCATCGCCTCCGCCCGCACTCACCCCTCCACCCCCGCAATATCAGCTCTGGGACTACCAGGAGTACAGCTACCCTCAGGAGCAGTGGCACCCTGGTCTAATCAAGGAACAGGAGCAGCAATCCTACTACTGGCCCGTGCAGGAGCAACCCATCGTCCAATCTCAGGAGCATTTCACTCAGCTCTAGAATCTTCAGCATCTAGGGGAAAAAAAACATTATTTTAAAATTTAAATGAGTGTGATCTAAAGACTATTGGAGTAATAATGTCCCTCGACTCAGCATTGGTACAGCTGAATACAGAGGAGCACTTTTACCAAAACTATTTAAAAATAAAAATTATATTCAACGTTGAGTTTCCTTGAACATTTATTTAAACAAAAAAACATCAACAATAACATTTTCTTACCAATAGCTTAATCAATAATAGATTTTTCTACTATTGTATTTAAAGATAAAACGGTAAAAATGAGGTAACTAGAATTTTTTTTTTCAAAAATGAGTTGCAATGGTTTCTGATAGATTTTAGCATAATGAACTCTATAGTAAAAGAGAAAAACGGCACAAAATTGCTTTTGAAAAACATGTAAGAGGAAAGACCAGTTAACCGGATTGATATTGGGGGATAAACGAGATAATGTGGCTAATTAATTCCTGTTTAGAGTTTTAAATATTTTTTTCTTTCAACAATCATTATATAATACTTCATAACTAATCGGACACTCATAAAACAAAAAGACACATCACATTTAAAAATACAGTCCATTTTATCGCATAATTTTTATTACAAGTTTTAAAACTGCACCAAATTCAACATTAAAAAGATATTAAATCATTTTTTACTATTTTAATATATTTTTACTATGTCAAAAAAATTAAAATAAATTTTAAAATTTAAATTTTTAAATATAAATCCAAAAATGTCTTTTGTTTTCACCTCAATTGACTTATCATTTACATTTTTTTTTTTTTATATATCAATCATTCTTCTTTGAAGTGAAGTAATATGACATACGTATGAACACAACATAATTAAGAACAATAAACTTCATAATAGGCAAACTGCCGAAACGTTGTTCAAATAATGAAGTATTGAAAAGAACTTGTCAAAATAGTTATTTTTTCCGTAGAATACAAAATAAATTAAATACAAATTTTTAATTGTTTTCTACTAGGCTCTAGTAAACAATATTGAATTAATCAAAATTAAACTTTATTCTTCTAAACCTTTAGGAAAAATTAGCCTTCAATGAAAGGCTAAAACAACAGTAAAGTTTTCATATTTAAATTAATTATTAATAAGGAGATGCTATTTAGTTCGCAATGTGTTAAATACAAGGTTAAAAAGAGTATTTTCATTTTAAACATATTTTCTCGTTCAAAAATATTAATAATTCAGAAAATATAGAGCAGCTCAATAATCTAGTTCATGAAAATTACATTTATTAAATATGTATACAATGCTTTAATTGTGCATTTCACTAATGAAAATAATAATAGAACTCTGAAAATTTTTAAAAGATTTTCAAACCTCAATTGACAGTAAATCTAGTCGACTTTGAATAGGAATTATAGATTCAGTTTCATAAACTTTATCGGGCATAAAGTTAAGTATTGAATTTTGAAAAAAAAAATCTAATTCTGGTTTCCTGCATCTTATACTAAATTTTGTCATTGAAAGTAAAACTGTTGTTCTTACTTGAATTATAATACAGTTACACTATAATACCAAAAATTAGAATTATAATTGTTATAATTTTATTATTAACAAATTAAATGTAAGTTAAGCCTGATATACTATACTTAATGTAACATTACTTAATTGAGAAATAATACATTAATTACGATATGTGATGTATAAAGTGAAATGGAAGTAGTGATATTTAAAATAATTTCATCACTTCGATATTAGAAGGTGATATTTTATATTAAGTTAAATAATACACCATCAAATTAAAATTCTTACCTCTTGATAATCTAGTACCAAAACTGTTAACTAAATAAAAAAATTAATGCAAAAGTAACAAAAACTTGTCTGATTTTGGAGTACATTGATTTTCACTTCTCAATATAATAACTATCGGATATAAAAAAAACAAAAAAAACGAACGTCAACATTGATTATTTAATTGACGTTGAGAAACGTCTTAAGATTAAATTTTTATTACAGTACTCTAGGATTTAATTTAATTTTAAGAGAACCATAAGAAAGCACTAAATTTATTAGCAGTAAATATAATCATAAGAATATGGAGATGGTTAATTCAGAATTGATATTGATTTCATAGAGTAATTTTGTGACAAATCCGTCCAAATTTTAATGTATATCTTGCCAATACAATTTCGTATTAGTGTGTAATTAGAATAAAGACTATGAGTAGGTGTGTAAATAAAAGTATTAATTTGTTAAAATATTTTCAGTTTCAATGTACGTACAAGTGTGATGGCAGCTTGATGAACCAAACTTTCTGTGTTATGAAAAGATGTGTGATTATTGTAAATGATGATTGATATAGTTTATTTTGTGTTGTTAAGTAATAAATGTTAATAATTATTGTATTCCTGTTTTATTTCGATATATTTAAAAAATGTGAAATATGCAACAATCTTCAGTTCATGGATACAAGATTTCAACCCTCTCTAATGAAAAATATTTCTGTATTATGTAACATCTGTTATATTGCGTCCACTATTTTCTATTTTTTTTTGTTAACTAATGCCCAAATATTACTCAATATACATTCATTATGCCTCAAAGGACACAAATGTAAATATATATTTATTTAGGCGTATATATGATCTAAAATGTTTATGGAAAATTAAACATACGTATTTTTAATCAGTTCAAATATTTGAACTCTGTTGGAATATTTTGAGTAGTCTTGAAATGATAGATATATACTAATGTTTTTATAAACTATTGCATATTGATCTATAAAATATTGATGGATACTATTCTCTACTCTGAAAGTATAGTATATTAAAAAAGAAATGTTCCGAATTGCGAACAGGAAAAACAATTAAAAAGTAATGGTATTTATTTATTGACAAACAATATTTTTAAACATAAAAATAAACAATAAAAACATTTCAAAATAATATTATTTTCTAAGGGCCATAAATCGTTATATAAAATATTTTTTTGGCAATCAAAAAAATCCTTACAACAAACTATTTTTTTTCACCCATCACCGTGGAAGGGAGCATTGTGGACCATAGGAGGAGAGGAAGGTTATGTTAAAAAAAGATCGATGAAGGATTCTACAAACCTAATGATTTCAGTAAAAATTTAAGAGAACGACTAATAATAAAAGTAGTTCAAATTGACATTAACCATAAAAATATCTCTGATTAGAAAAAAGTCAGTGGATTAAAAGGAAATATGTAGGGGGAAGTAATTGTCGAAGTTTATAGAGCAGACCTGGATGCCAGACTCATAGGGAGTCTTTCTCGACGGACAACATACGGCAGTACATTCCCCGCTCCAATGTTGAGCACCACTCGATGACTGTTGTATGGTAAAATGGGATGTTCTAAATCCAAACTGGTGATCAAGAATAACGTGATATGAGTCAAGGATTGGATAGATGTGTGTTCATAAGACTTTTTCTAGGATCTTGCCCATAATGGGTAGTAGTCAAATAGGACGGTAGGAAGAAGGATATTCCAGTGGCTTGGAGGGTTTGGAAAAACATTTTTATTATACAGATTTTCCAAAGATCGGGGAAATAGACGGATCGGATATAGGTAAGGAATAGGATGCCTTTATAAGGGAGCTGTTTCAGAATGTGTGGTGAGATAGGATCGTGGTAAGGAGCTTTTTTAGAAGGTAGATTGTGTTTATTATTTCTGAGGAATGAAAGGCTTTAGGAGAAAGGGTCATTTGAAGTGGAATTGTAATCTCTTCTTCAACATGTTCAAGATGGGTTGGATTAAGGATATCAGGATGAGGGTTAAAAGTCTTAAAGAGGTGTTCGCCAAACATTTGAGTTTTTTCTTCATCTGATCGTGTCTAAGTCTTATTTTCAGTGAGAAGTGGATGATTGCAAGATTTGTATTTTAGTAGCTTTTTAGTGGTTGTCCATGATGATTTGTCACTGGTATTTAGGTTTTCTGTTGATCTGGAAATTTTGAATTATGTGTTTTCTAATTTCTGTTTTTAGTCTGTTAGTGAATGTATTGAAATGAGTTTTGGCCGGAGGATATCTTGTTCGGTGCCACCTCGCTCTTGTCTGGTGTTTTTCTGTTAATAAGGTGCCGAGGTAAGTTGTTTTCCCGAAAAATGTTTATGTTCATTGATGAAGTATAATATTAAATTAAATTTAATCTAAAAAATTAAATAATGGCGTTTCAGAGGTGATGACAATAGATAGTAGAAAATGATACTATATTTTTGTGTTGTTGTTGGCTCATCAAATATCTAATTGCAGACCACACAGCCGTCGCATAAGAATAAGGGAGTCGGCCAATGTTTTTTGGAAGAAGGAGGTAGTTACTACCCAACTTAAACTGCATAGTGTTTAAAATATAAGAAGGTGTAGGACTCCAACGGGAGTCTTGGGCCGACGTAAGAAAAAAAAAATATATATATATGTATAAGAATACCAAAAAGGGTATTCTTCTTATATAGTTCCAATGTAGCTCACGAGTAGAGTATTAAACTGAGGAATTGTATAGAAAAAAGTCGATAAAAAAAATAAATGATATAAAATTTAATATGATATGGACCAATTCAAGATGCGTTTTGAATTATTTTGGTTTAACGAAACCCAGCCCAAGTTTGTTGTTGAGATCTTTTTTGCAACTTGAATAGTTTTCAAGGTTCTTGAGTTCATTTTAACTGAGCAAAAGAAAGCTTGAGTGCTTAAGAGAAAAACCATTTCAATACACAGTCTATTGTATTGGTATAAGTTTTAAAACAGGCTAAAGTCATGTTCTTTAAATGGTCTTGACTTCTTTAGTTGACGTATCCTCATTTATACGAGAAATGTGCAAAAAAGTAAGAAAATATAGGTCAGTATTACAGGGCCGAAAGAGAGGATGATATAGACAGACAGACAGACGGACAAAGAGAAAAGATACAAACAATTGACCCTAAGAGTGTAACACCCTCAGACCATTATCCACACTCACGCAGGGGGAACAAGATGGATGGCAATCCCCCCTCCCTTACCCCAAAGGCTCCGACCCCCTTCTTCATTTATACACACAACAGGATTACTTACTTAGTAGGTAGCGAATTTTTTTCGGGACCGATTCGAGCCTTTATAGAGACGTGTTTTGTTTAATGACGTCTTGTACATCTCACCATTAGAAGAAAAATATTAACTGTATCATGATGAAAATTTTTTAAAATTTATTTTTAGTAATGACATCAATTTGATTATTATATACTTATTTATTTTTACCGAATAATTAATTATTTTTCTATATTATATTATTTCAAAAAATTATTTAGTAATTTTTTTTATTTCACTTTCAATACCATTTAACTGTCAATTGAAAATTAATTATTATTATCATGAAGATTACTGAATTGTACTGATAGTATTTCTATCTTAGCTTTTCTATTGCTAATAACAATCTCAAATTACTGTCTTTTTCTCTCTTCGAAAAACTGGTGACATTAAAAATCTGTACCGCTACAACCCATGAAGGGTCAGGGGTTCAACACTTTGTAAGGGAGCCCTGTTACTTGACCAGAGGTTTTTCAAGGAGGTGATTTGGTCAGAATCACACTCGACCGCCAGATTTTTACCCAATTAAGGAGGCTGGGTGGACCCCATGAGAGCTCCAGAACCCACAAGAGATTAGATTAGATTTTTATTCAGGGCGATCAACATCTAGGTTATTACACCCTTTTTACTTCATCTATCTTCTTGACTTATAGTTGAATGTAGACTATTTCCTTTTTACACTGGTCGGTATTGGTGGATTATATTTTAGTATAAAGTTGTGTTTCTTTGAGAAATTTTATTATTTTGTCTACGGATTCTTCCGAGTCTTTAAGGGCCAATTCTCTTATTCGTGGAATTTTATTATTTTCGAAGGCTTGACGAAATGATGGGCATTCTTCAATTATATGTTTTATTGATAATGGGGAATGACAGGTTTGGCATTTAGGCTGGTCCTCTTTTGTGATTAAGTGAAGGTAAGTTAATTTGGACAACATTATTCATAATTTGAACCCACAAGAGTTGACTCACGGCTAGAGTGAAACAGAAAACACAGTTTTCTGCCCAGCCGGATTCTAACTCAGGTCCTTGGAGTTAGTAGTCACGGGCTTTACCCCGTGGCTGCTCGCACTCCCTGAAAATCTGGTGACATTATCTACATGAAATCATATGTTGTCATGCCGAAATATTCACATCTCTTGATTTTTTATATCATCATGATTTGATAAAATATTTTCTGACAGTTAAATTTTCAATTTTAAATCAGGGATTATTCTTTCACGAATAATATAAATGTAACTTTCTGATTGTCAATCCAACAATTTTTTCCCATAATTGTATTATTAATAATTTTTTATTGTTAACCAGGCATTAGTTAATGTTTTAAAAAAAACATTTACACATTCCGTTCTCCAACATTAGTTAATCCAATGTTCTACAATTATAAAAAAAATTATAAATAAGGAATACTAGAGATATAGGAATAATTATATCATTAGATCTCTAAGTGTAAGCTCGCACCATATATACAGTACAAAATAATGAAAAAATAAATGTTAATGAATAAAATGAAAAATAACTATAATAAAACTAAAGAAATATCACAGCTGTGAAAATAAGTAAAAAATATAATTATTATGCAGTAATACAAACACATGGTAACGAACATAAAATAATAATTTATTGAAATTTTTAACAGTACAAAAAAAGAAAAAAAAACACAATAAGTAAACGTGATAAATGTTTTAGAACACATGATCTTGGGAAGGAACCAATTAATAGTAGTACTTCAATCATTGCTTTAAAAAGATCCCGTGGCCATCTTCTTTTCAGAAGCTTTGGAAGATTATCAGGGATTATTAAGGAAGAAAGATTAAGAACTCTAGGAACGCCTAATATTTCCTAGGGGGAATACAAGTGAGCCAAATATCCTTATCTTCCTATGCTTCTCTCGGTTATTTCATACATAAATTATGTAGGAAACGTACGGAACAATAACAGTAAGGAGGAAGTGGTGGAAGGGGGGTAGTAGCAACAATAAAGGGAAAGATGTAGAGAAAGGTAGCAGTAGAGGTAAAGCGTGGCTATATAAAAACAATTAGGAACACAAATGCGGCGGTGGCAGCTGCTCTGTCCATTTCCATTTTTATTCCCGTGCGGCGGCCATCAGACACCTCCTGGAAGGGTTGCCGAATATAAAGAGGGGGAGCACCCAGGTGGGCTACGTGACTCCAGTGCAGGTCCGCCAACTTAGGCCAATATGTTAGGGCGTCTTGCTCCTTCGGTGTCTACATGCAAAGCAGGTCTAGCAACTATTTGATTGATTGTGTCCCGACCTTCAATGGCTCTTGTCAGGAGCACGCTTGCCAACTCTTGATTCTTCATCTATAACCACCCCCTCGCTCCCAACCTCCGCTCTCATGGCCCGTGTATTTAGTGATAAATTATTCAATGCTTACGAGGCAAGTTTGTGGCGCATTTATTGGTTTAATTATTGTACATAATTCATATAGAGCTTGAATCAATAATTATATTAAATTTTTTTCTTCTTCTTCATTTCTTGAAATTTACAACTGTATTTAAGCATAAAAATGCAACTAGTAAATGCTATAATAGTAATATGATTTATAAGAAACAACCCATTGGTAGCACTCCAATAGAATTTCTAAATTAGACAGTTTTGGGGTCATCTTCTATTCAGGCATATTGGAAGATTATCGGTAATAGAACAGAAATCAAGGTTAGAAACTAATGAGTGGAAGAATTGAAATGATATTTTTTCGGGCTAGATCAGCTAACTTTACAATATTACGATATTTACTTTATTTATTGTTGTAAAGCAAGGAGCATCCAGGATTTTCGTTTATAAGGATTAGGTGCGAGAGGAATTAGATGGTTTAGTGGAGAACCACGACTACGTGTATCCAGATTGACTATAGTCATATTGATCAGTCTTTTGTAATGGATTTTGAATAGGAAGTTTAAACTGTAAAAGAAATTCTATCAATCAAAAACTTGTAACATAGGAAAGAATTTCAAGTATTTGCATAATGTTGTCCTAAACAATCTTTTCAAGATTTCACAATCATTATTTTTATTTTTTCTCATGAAATTATGATTTTGGACTACGAGGATTAGAAAAAAGATTTAGCGGGGTGCATGATTTTGTTTCTTCTCAATTCAAATAAACTTAATCCAGAAAGATGCATTTTTACCATTTTTTTATATAATGAAACGCTTTCATAGCATATGTTCACATACACAAAATTATAGAAAAAATAAATAAAATAAGAAGTAAATATATGTAAATAAAAAAAAATTGAAGTAAGGAAAAAAAAAGAATATATTATAAAAATAAAGTGAATATAAATTAACAATTATATAAAGTAAAATAAACTAGTAAACAAAAAATTAAAAACGAATTAAATATAAACTACTATCTAGAAAAATAATATTGCCAGTCAGTGGGCCATATATAATTGTTATTTTTTTATACCATATGAAATTGTGAAGTGGTTTGTCTTTTGCTATCACATTCCATTTTATCTTTCATCTTTAATAATTTTTTACTGATATGTTTTTATTTCAGAGATATTATATTATTTTTAT
>NW_027110197.1:678434-728009 GCF_000696795.3 Halyomorpha halys
ATATATAATCATAAATCTTAAGAAGTCAAACTTCTAATGAAATAAAATGAAAAAAAAAATTAACTATAGATAATTTACGACAAAAAAAAAAATAATGTTTACATGTTTCTTTGAATGAAAATTGTATACATCAAATATTTTTAAAAAATGAATTAAAAAGCAACCAAAAACAAACCTTTATTAAATAAATCTTTTGTTTTACGATATGAGCCTATTGTCTTTCAAAAATTAATGTCTTGTATATGATATATTGTATAGATGTATAGGATATATTGGTAGTGTCAAATATCAGTACTATAATAGATGAGAGCTGCTTTCATGCATATTATATCATTTACAAGTTGCTCGTGGTGATATCGAAGAATCCGGCTTTCTGGCAGATGACTTCTCTCATATTTACCACTACAATTATTAAATTAACTAACGACTGTTAATGAAGTTCTTAAGGAGCTTTAGCAACGACCCTATTAATGAGCTTTTTGTATTGTGTCACTCCGTGAACGTAAGTTCAAACATAGGAAGGAACAGATATATGAGATACTTTATTTCCATATCTCATAAATAATATTATAACTCAATTCAGATATATATCGAATATAACTCTATTAATCCTTTCTTTAAAGATTTAAAATATATCCCTATAAAGGCACGCTCATCCTTATCCTTAGTACTGAATACATGGAGTATTGCGCAAGAAACACTATTGTAAGATCGGTTGACCCAGTTGCTGATTGCTATCCAGGATCCCCTCGCCAAGGAGACAATTAGCAATAAGAAGACGGTGCTGCGGCCTGGATAATGTCCCAATAAACCAAGCCGCGGAGCACAATTAGCCAACCAGCTCTGTTTAAATTATATCAGAGCCGGTTTTAATTCCGGGAGACCTCTCTCCACTGGCTGGTAATTAAATCAATATTCATGAGATTAAAAAGAATTAACTATGCAAATGTCAGAGCGCGGGAGATAAGTTAGACACTCACTTAGACGGGGCCCTAAGAGTATGTTAATCCAGCTATAAGAATTTGTTAAGCGGCTACATAATGCTCTCTGCTCCTTGCTTATCCCCTCCTCTCCCCTGTCCTCTTCCATAAAAGATACTTAAGCATGAAAGAGTTACTTTTACCGGTTTCTTAACTCTTTCCTCACTTTTCACTTCATCACTGCTATTTTCAAGATTTGAGTGCAAAGCCTGGCTAAAAGTTTTTGATTGTTTGTAATATAATTTGATAGTGTGTGCTAAGCATTGCTCATAGATCCTTTCAAGAGGACAAGGTTTGGCTAAAATAAATAACAGATGTTATGAAGAGTGGACTGTACCAGATGATTTAAGAAATAAATAAAATTAACTTCAAATTACTACTACTAACTTTAGTAAAAATGTTAAATTAATACGTACTTCATAAAAAAGTAAAGTGAGTACAAAAGAACACTAAGCCAAATAAAATTAAGGACATTTCTATTAAAATGAACAAGTTTTTAAATCAGTAAAATGCGTATTGTCTTGATCTGAATCATACTGCAAGATGCCCTTCTGTTCTGCCCCTCCAGATAGATAAAGCTCTACTATATTCAATATTTTTTTATTGCTGATTATTGAAATTAACGTTAGCTTAAATTAACTTTTTTTCGAATTAAATCCTTTCTGGTGATTTTTATTTGGAAGATAATTACTTGCAAGTATAATAATTTGTCGTTTGAAAATAAAATCTACGCTACAAATCGTCTATTATAGGTTTATCCAGAAATGAGTTTTTTACCTGCGTAAATGAAAATGGTTGAAGGAATCTGATGAAATTGGTAATATAACTATTTTACTCTAATCCCCAACTTTCCTTTAAATTTTAGACAAATTAAACAAAACTTTACATTTGCCGAAGAAAATATGTCTACCTGAGTGTAAAGTGCAAAGTAGGAATCTGATAATATCCATCAAGAACCAACCGAAAGGTACCACAACGGTTTTACCCAATTAAGGGTACCCACTTCATGAGTGTGGATAGAACCCCCAGAGCTCTGTGAACGTACAGAGTTGACTCACGGCTACAGTAACACAACAAATAATTGTCTACCACAGACGAATTTGAACCCAAGTACTTAGTTAGTAGCGCTATTATTAAAAAAAAAAAATACAAAAATAAAATAATTGAAAAATTATATAATTTTTTTTTACATACATTCCATGCTACATACAATGATTAGATGTCAATAAAATAATTTGACAAAGTTCCTAGTAAAATGAAAGAGAAATTTTGAATAAAACAAAACCTGATATATTTTAATACGAAATATAATTTATAAATAACATCAATTTTAGCACTTTGAAAATAATAATAATAATAATCAGTAAGTAATTAAATAACAACATACTTATGTATTAATATAATTTATTCGTCAATACTGTAATATATTTTCTAGAAAAATAGTCTTTTTTTATAAAAAACGTTACTTCTTCTGAAAATGTATAAATTTTTAAGCAAATAAATATGTATACCGTAACTGAATATGAAGGAGATGGTTGGTAATACAGTAAAAAAGGAACAAAAGAAGATAGAAACTATTTATTTGCCAATAAATAATTAAGTGTCAAACCGTAAATAAATAGTTACTATTTTTTCTACTTTTTTTACTGCACCCATGACCATCTCCTTTATTTTCTCAAAATAAGTAATCTGGAATCTTGAATTTGTACATTCATAGTTTTTTACTTACGTTCATTATATGGAAAAGTACTGATAGGGCATTAAGTTGGTGTTCGCTTCCAGAGTTCCGTAATAGTGGATTTCAAATGCTTCAAATTTAATAAGAAGATTGTCAGGACCTTAAAAAAAGTCCGTAATTAAGAGTTGTTTTTGCTTGTGACCTTAATAAATTTTACTAAATAATTTTGTATGTGATAGGAAAAATTTGGAAATTGAAATTTTGACTTTGAATTTATTTGTAAATTAAATTATTTTAAATTTTTATTTAACACAAAAGTTTATTGCCATAGTTGAACAAATAACGAAAAAACAAAACAAAATATTACTTTTTAGAAGATTCTTTTAGCTAAACATTTATTAACCGCAAGTCCGGAAGACTACTTGAAGCGCCATCTGTGATATTGTCGAGGAACTGTTTACCTCAGGCTCCCTGATAACATAATATCCCCTACATTTAACACTGCTAAATACTTGTAACTTATTTCATTTAGACTTTGTAATGTTGATAATCTAGTTTTAGACACAAACCGACCATTAAATAGGACTATTTTTGTTGTAATGTTAAATTATTAGATAAATATTGGAAGATAGTTGACCGTATGAGTAGATTGTAGGAAGATAGTCCGGGTTAATAAAGGAATTCAAATAGTAGATGAAAACTATTTATTGCTAGCTAACGTTTTGCCCCGATTGGAGATTGAAACAAAGATGACAACTGGTTGTCAGTTATCAACTTTGTTTTAATCTGACAGCCCTGACGAAGCCCAAGTGAGGGGAAACATTGGTTAACAATAAATAATTTCACACTACTATTTTCATACCTTTATTAGATAAATAGATAGAACCATTTATAATTTTTTTTTTTTTTATAATAAAAACCATTTATTTTTTAACAAAAACTTTTTTCTCATCTGTTAGTGTTCGTTTAAAGATACAAGCCTGTAATCTACCAATCATTTTTTGTAATATTAGCGGATTGTCAGAGACCATAACTACATCATATAAATGCATTAGGATACTAATTTTTTACATTATATATCATTTTGGGTTTTAAAATATAACGTATATTTACCCAACTGTGGAGTCTAGTCTCAGTGTAGACGAATTGTTTTAGGTTTATTAATAAATTCAATCAAACCGGAACAACGCAAAAAAAAAATGTCTTTTGTTATTATATTTTAACATCAACTATTTATAAAATTTAAAAAGAAAATCAGCATTCTATTTCTTACAGCGGACCTGGATTCTCTCAAATATCCTGCAACCCTGTATTTTTTTTTTTGTTTATTTATTTTTTCATTATTTTTTTATTAAATTTCTACTGAGATACTGTGTATAAATCTGCGGGCTAGAAACAGAGGAAAGATGTTCCGAGCCCTGAGAAATTAACATAATCAGAATAATTCCTGGCAGCTGCCTTAGGAAGGGCCTGTGGTTTTTCTTCTGTACTCCCTCTCCTTCGACTGTGGAAAACCCTAGCCATTAGTACGCACTGCCAGCAGCTTTATATTTTGTCCTCATCCTTACCTTCTGTCCTGTTTTTCTCCTGCAGTTCCAGAATATTTCCTTATCTACCGAGAGCTTTTTACATGGAGAGATTGAAATTTCTCTAAATATTCGTTTAAATGCTTTATATATTGAAGAATATCAATTAATTCGTACTAAAAACAAAAATTCTGGTGCGGTGCCCATATCACACATCACACACTTACTTAACTACTTACGTCCCCAAGTTTTGTCTAGAATAGTCGGCTCGTATTGAAGTTAACATAATTTTTTTTTTTTAAATCTGTAGACCAAGTATGGCGAAAATTATGAATAATATTTTTAAAAATTTTCCATTGCTTTGAAAATTCGTATTGCTAATAACAAATGTAAGTTTTACATTTAAAAGAATGCAACAGTTTTACAAAAGATAACGAAGCCGTCATGCAATTGGGAATGATAGGGTGTTTGTTTTTGTTTAGTAGCATATAATATCACTGGTCATTAACGCCATTTACACCTTATATTCTTTTTCTTTGTTTAATTTATTTTTGTCAGAAAACCTTTTAGAACCTTTTAAAAACTGAAACACCGATTTCACTGTTTTATCATAATCTCTGAGGGTTTTTGAAATATCCGGATTTAATCCTAAGGTGTGGTGTGAAATAGGGGCATACATGGGAAATATGCCTTACTGTGGAATTGTTGTTGCAGTAGGGGCAGCTCGGAGGCGTTTCTTTTGAAATAAGATAGGAGTGGGTGAGCCTCGTGTGACGAGTACGACTTCCTCTTTACGGCATTTCCGGCAGAAGCTACCCCAGGTCTTGACATCCTTTTTAATAATTTTTAGTTTACTCCTTTGGCTTTCATTCCACAAAGATTGCCATTTATCTTTTATTACCTTTTCTATGGGTTTGCTCATTTCTGAGGGAGTTAAAATTGCTTTACCCCGATGAAATTGGATGTATTTATGTCAATCAATTTTTCCTTTTTTCTCCTTTAATACCTTGTATTTATTAATTTTTTATTTTTGATAAAGTATATACAATTGATCAACTCTTCCTTTATTAATGTATGTTCACTGTGTGCAGAGAGTCGCAAGCGCTAAGTTGTTCTTCATTTATATGTCGAGCGCAGAGGGTCCACTTTAATGGTGAAAATCTGTATTTAAGCTCTGTTAGACTATTTCGATGAGGATAAGACTTATCTGGTATCTGGTATTGGTCATGGACTTAATTGGTCATTTATTAACGGAATCTAATCACAATAGTTTGACCCGTTTTGGACAAAATAAAAAAAAAAATGGGGTCTATAAAGTTACACTTGAAAGCGATCGATCTTACGGAAAAACTCGCTTTCACATTCCAAGCATATGCCCGCCTTAAATATAAAACTTCTTATTACGACTTTTCATTTTTGAGTTTGCCTGATCACTCAAACTAACTCCGTTAGTACAAATATAACATAATATTAACGTTATTTTCTTAAGAAATCACATTTTCTAAAGATTATTTCAACGATTTATGAAACCAGCGGAGGATGACCAAAACTTCAATTCATAAAAATCCTGTAACAATGTTTACGTCTGAACTCGATGATTTATATTTGATTGACACGTCAGACTATTCCTTTTCTAGATTTCACGTTGAAAAATGATTTTCCTGCCCAGGATGCATAACGTCCAGATTGTCATGATGATATTTTCTTATTTACTTAAATTTTAGATTGTACCGGAAAATCGATTCCGATCCATGAAATCGATTCTTCGCTTTATGGAATATTAAACTACTGAGATTCCTTCCATGGCTAAACAGTAAAGGTACTTCGACCTCAGACCCCGGCGGGCAAGGTTCCAATAGCTTTGTTCTTCAGTACCTCGATGGTTGGGAGGGGAGGAGGAGAGGGGAAGGTTAAAAATTATCTGCCGATAAATCCTTACCCTTCCACAATAAAGGACCTCCCCACCCCTGCCCCCACCCTAGATATCTATTTTAATAGCCATTATATAAATCAATTCGGTATTATCCTCACAAATCTCCATTCCACCCTCAGTGCCTGTTTACATTGCTTAATCAAGAGAAATTGATTCCGCCTCGGCCATTTATTATTATTTTTATTATTCCCAGCCTAGGCGACTTTGGCACAGTGTAGTGTAAATCCTCTTCGTTGAAGGAGCTTTCTTGACCTTCCTGATGCCTGAAAAAAAAAGAAGAAGTATTTAATAGAAAAAATAAAATAACTATTAGTATTATTCCTATACACTACTATGATAAATCACTATCTGTTTGCAAAATTTATCAAAAACTCCTGCTTAAGGACTTCGGTTAAAATTTAGAATAAGGATTTTTTGGGACACTGAATTCGAATCGCATATTATAAAAGAATATTGTCGAAATTGGAGGATTAAAATAAATCTCATCAAATCAGCTTCGTCAAAACGAACCGACTGCCCTACACTCTCTTTTAATAATGTTGGTATTACCCCTGTCGAACAGACCTTGGATTACTTATGGATAAACAACTAACTTGGAACTTCACATAAGACTGAAAAGACATGAAGCTGCATGTTGATTCTGACTATTACAACACTTACTAGATGCACTGTTTAAACTTCCAATCCATTAGAAAAGACTTATAAACGTGACTATAATAAGGACAATCTTCTACGTACATGGGTAGTGGGGCTCCACCAAACCTTCGAATTCCTCAAGTATTCAATCCTTACAATCCAAAATCCTTTGTAAAATCTTCAAATCTCTCTACTTTGTCACAAATAAAATCATCCATAAAAACATTTATTTTCCATATGATCTTGCCCGAATCAGATATCTATTCTTCCATTATAAACTCTCTAACCACCTTAATCCACTAGTTCCTAACCTAAAAATAATGACCATGTAAAATCAGTGATGTATACACATCTATGCACTTAAAGGTTTTTTTTAACGTTTTAAAAGGTCGTTTGAATGTTATGTATATACATCCTTGTTGTAAATTATTTATTTTTTAAATTTATGTTTTATTTTATACAAACTAAAAAAAAATAGCTTTACCTTTTTTATTAGCTTTTGTGAATAATCAAGGTTTCGGTATTTTGTAACGAAGTACTTGAACAATGGTTGCGCAAGGAGGTGATTTATTCATGATCACGCTCAACCATTAGGTTTTTCCTCCAACTATGAGGAATCAGTTGGATGTGTTTGAGGAGGGCTCCCAAGCCCCCTGGGTTGACTCACGGATACAGCAAGAGAATAATTACTTATCTGCTACAGCCAAATTCGAACAAGGTCTTTGGAGTAAGTACTGAAAATACAGATTTAAAAAAAAAAAATAAGAAATTCCTAACTTTATAAACTTAAAATAACGATAGCAATCATCGATCAGAACGTATTCATGCATTTCCTTTAGTTAGTATTGACATCGTCTTAAAAAAATTTAAACAAATTACATGCTAACGTATGCACAAATGTATTTTCTTTGATTCACATATATTCTTAAAACGCCACATCCGCTTTAGCTCTATATTGGCAATCAGTCGAGACAGAGTCTTGTATAAATCTAGTCAAATTTCATCAACCACTTTCTCCAACTCATGCAAAAAAACCAAATTTCCTGTATATTTCATTTTCAAAAAACAAACCACCACTAACCTTGAAATGTAGGTAATTAAGAATAAAAATATTACAAAAAAAAAGGATTAAACAAGAATGAATGGTAGATAAAAATAAATGATAAAAACACTAACCTACTTGCGAGATGTTATGTTTATCTTTTTTGTACAATGTGTGTGTGTGTTTGTATTTATATATTTAATGTTATACTTAGATTGTCATAATTATAATTCATTTCAGACCTAACATAAAAGAAATACCTACCCTTAAAGACATAAAAGGATGATAACAGCATTGAGGCCGTTTCCACTATCAGGACGGGGTGATGCATTTTCTTCAACTCACCCTACGATAAATTGCAAGCCCTTAACAGAGGTAGCAACGAATTTAATAATCCAGAATGGTCCTTTATTCTTTATACACTTCTCTTTTTTTTTTCTTTCTATTCAAATAAAGACTCCTCGGTCTGATATCTTGAAGGTTTTCGCTCAGTTTGAACCGGCCCATTCCCCGCCACGGGCGATATCTCTGATGAAGTCGTGGTTATCGAGACGAAAGAATTCTGATGGATAGCTCTGGATTACCACCCCTCCTCTTACTGAACAAAAATGACCGGTATAAACCTGGGAGAAAACATAATTTAAAATTCGCACTATTTTTCTTCAGAAGAACTTGTTTAATCTTAAAAAAAAAAGTGGTTTAAATTACCAAATTTCAAGAATCAAACGTGAGGAGAGAAAATGGATCCTAAAACATCTTCAAGATATCCAAAAATTTTATACTGTTATTTCGGATATAAATGATGTGATAGTTTGTAATATTGCCATCGTTCACCAATCTTGTAAAGATGAGGTGTCAAAGTGGCTGTTCCAAGATACTTTTTCAACACCTACTTTGTCTGAAATAAAATCTAGAAATACTTTTTTTTTTTTTTTTTTGGTCTGAACAATTTTATTTCCACCTAAACAAGTATGTTTAGTAAATAAGTCACATCACTAAAAAGCATCCCACTTTTAACTAACCTTTTATCAGATCAGGAGGTCTATCATCCAATTTCTTTTAATCCATCGCCGAGCTACATGGAGAATATCATTTGTTGCCATCTGTAATGTACTGATGTATTGAGATGTCCATGTATTTATCGTGAAGCCGTCTGTAAGTCGCAAAGATCTGTTTTGTTGCAGTCGGAATGCATAGGTCGGTGTGAAGGGCACCGTTGTGGTGAGTTAGTTATCAGTCTTGAAAATTCCATATATTTGGCAAGCGTATATATATCTATCTCTATATACATAGAAAGACAGAGAGAGAGGGAGCTCCCTCGGTGGCACCGTGGTAAGGCACGATATTACTAACTCCAAGGACCCGGGTTCGAATCCGGCTGGGCCAAAAATTGATCACTGTTGTCGTTAGTCAACTCTGTAGGTTCTGGAGTCCTCCTGGGGTCCACCCAGCATTATAAACTGGGTACCCTTAATTAGGTAAAAATATGGCGGTCGAGTGTGATGATCAAATCACCTCCTTGCAAAACAATTGGTCTAGTAACAGTACTTACAAAGTACTGAATCCTTGACCCTTCATTGGTTGTAGTGATACAGATTTTAATTTTTTAAATACATATATAGGTTTTATTAAATAATTATACATGTTAAGGTCTTTTAGAACGTCTGTGGAATATGAAATATAATATTCTTAGTTGAATATATAGCGCTTTAGGTTTTGTTTCAATGTGTGGGTCCCATGACAACCTTCTGTCAAAAATAAGTCTTAAATCTTTCACAATTTTATATAAATATGCTACTTTTATGTAAATATAATGTTTTTTTGTGGTATTCGGATGGTTGCCTAGCCGAATAAAAGTTGAGGTTTTATTGTTATGTCAGTGACCTCGGTAAAGGGTTTGTGTTTTTCATGTTAATAGTAGTCTTGGTTGGCATATGTCACTGTTAGTATGTAGTCATATATGTTCTATATTAAGTACCGAAATGCGACAAGAATTGAGCCTTGAGGAACTCCTGCAAAGATTGGATAGGAGATTGGTTTGGTTGATGAGATCGCATGCTTTGTCGGACAGAAAAGAAGGGGTCATATATAAATGATAGTAAAACTAAGTAAGCGCTAAGATGAATGTGATTTTTTTTTAAAATTTACTTATACCGGATTGCCCTGGTGGGCTTACATGGTTGATAAATCGTAATGTGAAAATAATTTATTTTCAAAATGATTCGGTGGTATATATTTTGGGAATTTTATGTCAAACTAATTTTTAATATCATTTCCTAATGAATGTTTATTTTTTGTCCTCGTTTGAGAGGAAAGTCTACTGCCAAATTATTGAAACATGTAATTATAATTTATCGATAATAATCGTGAGCTACCATATTCCTCATCTGTTTAAAAGTTTTGAACATAAGCAATAAAACATGAAATATAATTAAATATTATAATATTTCCATGATATTTTCACATCAATCCATAACTCATCCTGTTCGATAGTCAGCATTTAGGATGTAATCCAATAAGACCGCCTGAGCCGATTGCCAAGCAGTCTTCGGGGAATCTTGTTATCTCAGGATCCGTCCAGTCATGGCCGCAACATTTTTCACCAGGAATCAGAGAGAGCTGAGGGTTAGAGGAGAGGGGTTAGTCTAGAATGCGATTTACCGGGGATGCGGAGGCACAATTTGTCATGCGCGAGGCTAGAGCCCAAACACAACATTGGGCTTCAACGCTCGTCAGGCCGCCACAACAGGTATCCGCCACAGGCCTCTGTCAGGGTAATTAATACTGGACTTATGAAAAATGGCTCTTCGCCAAAACGTACGTTTAAAAAAAAAAATGATAATCACTCTTAAAAGTGCACGTATGTTGTGCTTAGCTGTTGATGCGAAATCATCAACTAAAGGATCGAAATTAAGAAGGGACCTATTACCTAATTTAATGCCTCATTAATGAACTCATAACTAAACGAATGTTGAGTTGGGGAACACGTTTAATCAGTTTATTATTACAGTACAAATCGTTTATAACGAAACTGGGTGTAGGAAAAGACCGGTTGTAACGTACGTTTTTGTGTTAAAGTCATTTTTTTTTTAATATAACTTACAACCAATTATAATGTACATTTTGGTTGTAAGGTGCATATTTCAGGAACCTCCGAGGTGTCTTTAAACCAGTTAGCTGCCTTAAGCTCTTGGAGTTTCCCCTCTATTATAATCCAAAGTACACTTGACGTTAAGATTGATTTTGTTGACAAATAAATATCCGCGGTCAACAATTTTATGTAGGGGAATATCTCAGAAGCATTCTTTTTAACGTTATGGTACTTGTTAAATTGTTCATTTATGTTTTCTTATTTTAAAAAATTTCGGATAGAATGAAATTCATGGGTCATTTCACAACCTTCCTATACAATATCATAGTTAGAAAATGGCTCCGTTCACGTTTGTTCTTATTTATTATTTTACTTTATACTATTATTTACTTGTATTATGTTCAAAGAGTTTTTCTCAGGTGTTTTTTTCTATTGCAAATAATTTTTCATGTGAAATATATAATATATGCATAACACTTTAGTGCAATAATTATTAATTACTTATTACATTAATAATATGATCAAATTGTACTTTAAATCAGAGTTTGTCATGAATTTCAAAAGAAATTGTATGCTGTTTCTAATCGTTATGGGGGTTGTAATGTACAAGATTTTTCCAACAAATAAAAAAAAATCATTTATCTTTTTTTTGCTCTATAGTTATAGTTATGAATAACACAGGATCGATTCACGACGCCAGCTGAACCGGGAGTTAGCTGTTCATTATATCATCGAGCTAACTTTATCCCACAGAAAAAAACTTGACTACATAAATACACACTTACCAAAGTTTGAAATTACAACAGTCCAAATGTTACTAATCAAACAGGAATATTATAATTATATCATAGTTATGTATGGAATTCCTAAAAAAAAACACAACCTGTATTCGTTAACTGCTTTTTAGCCTGCTTATGTGAGTATTATGTCTACTGTGGCTGTGTCATCTCAACTTTCCTTATGCCTGATAAATAAAATTAAATTGTTATTTGCTATGTTTCAGAGACTTAAGATTTTGTTTTCGATTCTTCGATAAAAAGTTTATCAGGAGAAGTGTTGGAGTCCAATGTTTCTAGGAATTTTCATACTAACCGATGATATTATGATAGTTAATATTTATTGAGATGCATTTGATGACATCATACTTGACTTGAAGATACTTTTGCACTTCGATGCTCCTGCCTGCAATCAACTCCTTTCGCCACCCTTCTCCAGTCCAAATGGGCGCAGTCCTTTGTTAGCCTCACCCTCCAACAGGACCAAGGACTAATTGTCACCGAGATGACCACACTGATGGTGCCACCAAGTGTTGCTAATTCGATGGCATTACCTGTAAGCGGGGTCCGTAGCAGATTGCAACTGGATAATTGTTATAGTTTCCTTCCGAAGGGTGTTCTGTCCACTTGTGATGACTACGTTATGCCTTCAATTCCAGCGAGAAAGTTTAAACATTCCCTCGACCAAGGTCCAAATTGATCCTAAAACTAGTAAACAAACAAGATTTGTCATATTACATATGTTTGCAATTTTGTTTAGTTCTTTTATTAGTGTCTTTATTTAATTTTCCACCCTAACTTATATCTCGAAAAAAAATTTTAGTTTAAAAACGAAATAGTTCATAATTGTTTACCTTAAGGTAGGATAAGAGTTTTTTAAAAATGGTAAAATATAAAAGGTCAGATTAACAATTAAATCAAAGTTGATGCTAAAATAAATTTTTAATGAGTAAAAAATAAAACATAAAATATTAATTATAAATTAGTAAAACACTAGTTACATTCGACAACAGATTTCAATTCTCATTGAGGTTTATTATCAATGATCCGAAAGTAAAAGTAGCTTTGGAATTAAATATATCAACTTTTAAGCTTGCTGAAAAATATTCCAAAAACTTACAAGTTAGTTGAAAAAGGCAATTTAAACTTTAGATTGCGGATTACCCAAACCCACTAGTTTCTAACCTTGCTTCCTCTTCCATTCCTGGCAATCCTCCGAGGCGCCTGAAAAGAAAATGGCCTCGTGACCTTATATTGTAAACTGTTTTAGAGTTCTACTACTAGTTTCTCTACATTCTGTATCATATCATTATGTCATTATGATCAAATTTACTTGTTCTCATAATGTATAATAAAATGGCTGCGACAAATTTCGTTAATTCAGTCGTATATTGGATAACAATATTCTACTTTTCAGAACTGGTTTTTAAATGTAGAATGTAAAAAAATCATATAATTAGTGATGTAGCAACTTCTCAACATGCATTCATAGATAGATGCTCTGTCTCTAACACAATACATATACCGACGAATTTGTATTCTCCACCCCGAACGCGGTCAATTTCCCCCGACACGGCGGTTGACAATTAATTCCACTAAAAAAATGTTTCCGGTGACAGACAAAGCAGCCAAAATGTCCGAAAGTGAAGCGACATCGGGAACACGCCCGCTGACAAAGAGGCGTTTCCCCGGGATATTAAAAAGACATCATTCACCTCGGACGCGGAGTTGGCTCGCTGCGATGCCCTACTGTCAATCCCAACGGTCACCTGTGTTTTCCTTCACTGAGCCAGACAGTTCTGTTTATACTGCACCACTCTCGGCTTATAATTACCTCACTTCAAACAAGGTGTCTCAAATTTGTACCGAACACATGTATTTAGGGTACCACATGGAGCCAATTTTTCGGTATTTATATTAATGGAAGATTCCAAACAAATCCTCGAGTCTCCCAGTCAGCAGTAAATAGCTCACAGGTTGTCTTTCCCAAACCATACATGATCAGGATTGAAAAATATAAAATAAGATTAGTCCAAATCAATTATTTCACATCTTATTTTAACAGCCTGAAGTGGATAGAATATCTCACTCGTTGCAGTACCTAAGGGAGCGGAGGCGAGAGTACAAGTGGAAAAATATCCGTAAAGGGTTAAGTGTTCTGCGTGTAGAAAATTTCGACAAAGTTCTTCCTAGAGAAGGAAAGTTCGATCCTTTTTCTGACCCGATTCCTAATGATTCATCCCTTTTCATCTATTTTTTAACCAATTTTTTTTTTGTTCTACTATGGAGGCTATATTTTACCTCCAAAAAAGATTTATAAGTAGTAAATAAATAATTAAAAAAAGACATTATATACTTTATACATTTTTATATTATTTAGATTATCCTCTCACAAATTGAGTACTTATGTCTGCATATAAAATAGCTTTGTAGACCAGAAAAATGATTTTTAAGTTTTGACTAGACTTGTAGTTCAATTTCAATGGTCCTTTAAAGATTGGAGAGACATGTTTTCCTAGTTCTTACTAGAGCTCGCTTAAGTCTTGCCTTGCTATTGGGGAAATAGTAACAAAAAAAAAGAATAATCTTTAATATGAAAGGTATATTAGCTAGCTATTTGTAAGCAACTTAATCTGATCCTTGTCTATAACTTCAAACTTCCCAAAGACCCCGGAAGTCCTTGGGGTTTCAATCTTCTAAAACAACCCTAACTGTAAATTAAAGCAAAAAAATCAAGTACTTAAGTCTGACTCAAGTCTTCAACACCTACATTAGGAATCTACTCCGAAACTAAAACTGGAATCTAGCTCACTCACTCCAAAAACCTGTATTATACTCAAAAAAACATTTTTGAGTTTTTCTGAAGTGTATATGCTGGCTTTGAAAATCTTCCCAACTAATTCTACTTGAGAATGCCACAAATCACGTACTAAATTTCGCCTTCAATAATAATATGATGTAGTTTCACAGGATGTATGTTACCCACTATTTCCCAAATATTCACCTTTTTAATTCCGAACGAAGTTAATAAGTACTACTTTAACTAATTAAACTGTAATTATTAAAACTAGGATTTGAGACTATAACAACTGATTATGGGTAAATATTGACTTTGCTTGCCAAATGTGGAAATGTTATAGAAGATATTCAAATATTTTAGGTTTGTAGCTTAGTTAGCATCTTGATTTTTTTTCCTTAAAAGTCAAAGAACTGTAAAGACTGAAGAATAATAATTAGATTTTTGTGATTTATAACACAAAAGAATTATCTACTTTTTTGGTAGTACTCGTCCTGAAAGACAGTGGTAGCTTTTTTTATTAATGACTTCAAGAAGATTCATCGTGCAGTGTCTTTTAATTTTATTAAATTTTATATGACTTCACATTTCATGATTTTTTTCTTTAATTGGTTTTGTGATTATTAGATTTAATTATTGGGAAATTCTTAGTAGTTCAGCTATATATCATTATGTTTCTTCCTACACATTAATCTTAAACTGTTTCAAGTTTTTAAAGATTATTTTTTCTTTAAAAAAGGTTTTTCTTCACCCTCAAAAATCATGTTTTTACTCCCTCATTCATTCTTCACTCCCTCACTTTTAACATCCCCTTCATAATTAATGGCACTCCTGCCTGATCACCATATGACAAGTGAGGGTACTATGCCTGTATGTAGGTATGAATTTTTGCAGCTCGAAATTATGAGTGTCTATTGTTGAAATTTTAGTGAAATTTTAGCATCTTCAGATAATAACCGTAATAGTCTTATAGTTCATAATGATTTCTGTAAGACGCATTAGTTTAAGTCATTGAGTAACAATTAAGAAGATAGCCCAAATTTCGCTTATCTGGTTAAACTATTTTTAATTTCATTAGTTGCGTGGAAGTAGTTATAATTTCACATATACAACCCAGAAATAAGACTCGTATCCAAAGCTGTTGTAGGTAAATGTAATTGACGAGCATAGAAAATGTGAACACATAAATCTACAACTTGTTTATAATGATATAGTTTCGATAATATTAGTGGACTACATTTCCTCAAGGAGGAACCGGGAGAGTTGATGGACGGGAACAGGTGTCAGTACGCGGGGGCCAGCCACTGATAAGGATGGAGTTGCCGCGCGCGCGGCAACTCCTTATCAGCGAGCGCTAAGTAGGCTCCGCCCATACATTACTGTGTCGCCGGTTGTATAATTTAACGAGGAATACATGGGAGCGCGATAAGATAGCGGTGGGCGGGGCCTGATGAGGACTGGAGGGGGTAAATGAGTAATGATGAGGCACCACCAGCTGATCGGAGCCTTATCGCCTCACCTTTATGTCGGCTATCATTATCCTCCTTCCAGGACGGAGGGGGTATCTCTCGCACTCTTCGTCAGCCAATAACTGGCACCTTTTAAAGGGTTTAGCTAACTTTAAAGGCCCAGTTCTCAAAACTATTACCCACCCTTTTTATCTATATGTCTCGTCATAAGGGTTCGAGTTTTAACGCTAGTTGACTTTTATCAACACTTAGTAGGAATGAGTCATTATAGATTATTAAAATCCAGGGCTTATCGAATGGCTCTTTTGATATTATGTAAGGGCTTTAATGATTGTCATGTAAAATGTTTAACCAAATAAATTGTACATTATATCGTAACAACTATTTTTTTGCGCTTAATACCCGACATTAACCTCTTGGTAGAGATAGGCAAGTAACTAAGTAAGGAATCAATGTGCTGATTCCTCTGAAAGATATTCATGTGATTTACACGAAAGAACCACGATTCACTTGGAATAGGTTGATTCTCTATTCACGAGAATAGAAGAAGTGGGAGTTAGTAACATTTTGTTGAAGAAAGAACTATTCCTTGATACTTCGTTGTTAGATTTTTTTTTTATTTCAGAACCCCTTAATATTAAAGAAAGCAAAGAAATAAGAACACATACATATAAATGCATGTTTGGCCTTCTGGTATAACTCCTTGTACTGTAGCGTGAGCTACTTTTTAAGCAGTTTGTTTTTATAGATTTATTTATTGATACATATTACAATCTGCCACACAGTTGTGGACAATAGGTAAGAGTGATGAATGAATCTCATACATACTAAAATTAAAAAAAAAATAATAATAAAAAAACTCTCTTAAAATATATACAAACAAAAGAATAAACAAGATGAGTATAATCAAACTATCTGTATGAAAAATAAAATAACATAATGATGAAATAATATATACAATATTTACACAATCGACCTGAGAATCCCTGAGCCCACTCTATCCCCCAGGTGTGAGGGGTAGAGCAGAGCTCAAGAGTTTGGGGTAGATCTAAAGCGTTAGGGCACATTTGAGCATTGTCTTTGCCTAAGAACTAAAAATTAACTCTTCCTAACCTAAATACGCGTATCTCTGATGCACATGTATTATGTTTGTTCTTGCAACATGCACTGTTGCAACCTTATTGGAGCTGAAGATGATGTGAGTGTTCTGAACAGCGGGCTGATGTTACTTTTCAGCGAGTCAAAGAACTTTATGTGCCTCCGTTTTATAAACTGGGGCACAATTGGCAGATCGAAAAACTCCTAAAGTTGTTCAGGTTTCATCTTCTTTAGTGCCTTAGACCTCACTGTGTCCTGAAACTGTTATATATTCGATTTAATATTCGACTGAATTAACGAAATTTATTGCAGCCATTTTATTATAAACAATTAAAAAATATATTGATAAATTTTCAAAGTTTAGCTATTTCAGAAATTACATATATATACATATTGAAAGCAAACTTCTCGTCGCCTTGCGGATTCACAATGGTAGGATAAAAAGCTGAGGACACCAAAAAGGCACTTCTTAACCCCCAACTGAATTTACTTACAAATTTTAAACGCTATAACCAATTTTGGAGAGCCTGAAAAGTCGTGCCAGATCTTATAAAGGACATTTGGTAAGAGAAAATAGTTTAAATCTCCAAAAGGCACTACTCTAACATCAACGGAAATCAGATACAAAATTTAAACTCCCTAAATAAATTGTGGCTGTGAGGTACATAAAAACTTTTATGTTCGACACATTTGCGTCTGAAATTCATTCCAACTTTTATGGTATTTTTTTGCTTGGAGAACAACACAGTTCGCTAAAAATCCTGATGACCGAATTCCGGAACATATAATGGGTATTCATGATGTGTTAAATGTAAAGTGTTTTACTATGTTAAATGCTATAAGTATAGAATTGTGAGCAATCCTATTAAAAGTCATTTTAAATGCAAGATGCATAAGAGCTCTAAGCGGATTTTTTGAGAAACTTGTTTTATAACTTTTCCTTCCAAAACTTCATGTTATTGTTTACTTCTCAGTTTTGATTATAGTAATTTATTACAACATGCCTAAAGTAAGTGAAAAGTAGAAGTTGTGTGAAAGTTTGGCAACTGATTGTATTATTGATCCTCTAGTTTGTGAGGAAGAGAATAAAAATGAACTAATTGACAAGTGTCATTACATTATAATTATTGTCATACATTGCTTTATTAGTTATAAAAACTTCCAAACCAAACTAACAATCACTCAATCAAAGCACAAACTACGAGCTGAGCTGATCTGTTGCTTGACGTCATTCTCCGTTTAGCAGACTAGTAACAGACTCTCAGCCATGCTATGTGTTATATCCTTTTAACATTTCTGCATTTAACAAGGAAGGAAGTATTTCTCCATTTAACATAAGTTATGAATACCTCTATTATAGAATGTTAATGCGGATAAGGAGATTAGCACTTCTTTCAAAATCGCATCAGTTGTATTGAGAGTTATTGAAGGTTGAGAAATCAATGTTATCTTACTATTTTCTACCCTTTTCACTAGGGTTACATTAAAAAAAAAGTTATCAGGATTATTTATCGGGCTCTAAATTAAAATATTTTTCCAAGTACGATAAGAGATAAATTAATAAAACGAAGGAAAACAGATTCAGTTTGAGCAGCGACGATATATCAACGTCAATATTAAATTTTAATAAAAAAAAAAATACATTGAGAATTAACAATGACCACACCATAAAAAATATTTATTGTAGAAGAGACGAATTTTGGGAATAGCCGGCAATTGTAGGGATTACAAATACATTTGTTGCGACGGCGGAGTTATTAGCTCGATCCATCATCGGAGGACCATCTCCTTAGAGAGTTTTATTAATGACCTAACGACAATTAGACTTTTATTAATTCCCGGAGAAGGCCAACACTAAATGAATCCTGGCTGGATCCAATAAGGAATAGAAAGAAAGAAGGCTCCCTCGGCAGTGAAGCGTGGCCTACGAGATTGCCTTGGGGGGGGGGGGGGGTTGGATGAAAGGGGGGTGGTGCTCCAATCCGAAGATAAAAACTTTCCCTCCAAGACCGCTCTTGGCCTTATTTTAAATACCTTTGTCAATTCGGGATCATTAATAGCCAGGGAGCGATGAAAGGGAGTTTAATGGCCAATGAAGGAGAGATAAAATGTGTGCCAGTATCATTTCCACCTTCTGGGTCCAACCAAATCGATTTTTATTAAAGGTTTTTTTTTCATTCTTTTAAGTTTTTACCGATTCTAGAACTAGATGTTGCCAGGTTCTGACTATACAATCCCAATCGAAAGTTACAAAAATATTCGACAAATTCGTCCATTCAACAATGATCGTTGTACAAGGTTCCTTCATCTGAATGTTTTGAACAAAATCTTTTTTAAATATGTACGATGCTAAAATTATTATTGGACTGTATGCAAAATTGTAAAATGAAAGATTAATATAGAGTGACAAAAGAAAAAGATTCCCTTTGAAATAAGTTTTTGGGGATTATGGCATTACCAAAAGTGTTTTACCATTTGAATTGGTTCTATTACTATTTTTTATAACTCCGGTCTGTTTTATCGATGATGATGAAGATAATAATCCTGAGATGGCGAGGTACCGTTATGTTAGGTGATCTTGTAAGAAAAAAAGTAGCACTTACTCTGGTGTAGATTCACACAACAATATTGCTAAATGTTTGGAGTCCAAGTAGCACCAGTTTCGCTGAGGCTCAGTTGTACCAAAAGAGGACATGGTGAGTGTTGGAGGGGGTAGAGACTTATATTTTCTCAATATTACGTATTTTAATTTAAAGTTAATCAGGATTAATCTTTTCAATTTCTCGTTTGAATAAATCAATTGGTATCCATGTTAAATCTCAAAATTTTTATTACATCATCAACAGTCTAAGATTTCGGTCAATCCAGCCATCCTCAAGGACGATCTAACAATCAACAGCTTATTAAACATCCATTTGTAACAATTTTAACAAAAAAATTATTATTAATAATTTAATATACTGTAAATATAAATTTACACTTCACTTCGAATTATCTAAAAACGTTTTTCAGGCTATTCTGCCCAGGTCAATAATTACAAGTTAAATCACTCTATAAAACCATAAATTAATAGGGAAACATATTAATTATTAATAAGCTTAAGCCAAAGCTTGTGTCTAGTTACCTATTTTGTCACAATTTCTGTAATTTTTATAACTTTTAATTTTAGATCAACTTAACACATATAAGCAAACTATTTCTAACTATACACTCAGGCTTATTATTAATTTATTTCAAATTGCATTTTGGTCTAAACTTTTATTATTGAAATTCATATTACAATTAATTGTAAATAATAAAATAAAATTTTATTCATATTTTTCATAAATTTTTTTTGCTTAAAATCTCTGCATAGTTTTGGTTCAAATTCGTTGTATCTGCTTTAAAAATTTACTGTATAATTGATATTCCCTGACATATAAATTGACTAAAGTATTTTTCTTTTGAACATATTGTTTCTTTATGTAAAATTACGGTGTTATCAAAATCATGTTTGTGTTAGTTTAAATTTTCCAGCTGTCTATATAGGTGAAACTAAGCAATTGTTGGGTGATAGAATGTATTAACATGGAAATGATATAAGAAATAAGAAGAAGGGTCCAAATAAAACAGTACTAGTGAATCGTGCAGCTAAACACCATTATTTATTTTATTTAGCAAAAGTTAATTAGGATATCATAACGAACTTTACAGCCCGATTGCACGTTAGTGCGTAAACTTGTCTTCAAAATTTTATAGTTTAAGCTAACGTACTTTGCAATATGATGTAAAATTGCCTTTCCATTTGTATTGCACCATTTATGGGTGTTAATTAACAATTTTATTGTGCCCCTAACATCCTTATATTTTATAATACTTGCTGCTGTTTCAAATTTAGTGAAATATTATTATAGAAGCAAACTAGTAATTATCTGTACATAATAAAAATATAAAATTATCATACAACATGTGAGATTTAAGAGACATAACTAAAAGCATAAACATACACAATTTAAAATGAAAAAAAAATTAAGGTATTAAACATGTTTGTTTGGTGGGGAAGCAATCCCAAAAAGCAAAAGAGTATACCGTACTATTTGAAAAAGATTACCAATATTGAGCTACAATAAAAACCTTGCCTAAAATTAAGAATTGGTGTGGATATGTAAAAGGTAAGTAGTAGAACTGGTAGAGAATGTTTTACTGACTGGAAGCAATGCTGCCTAAATACTGGGTTGCTATAATACACAGCAAATCGATCAATCGTAAACGACAATATAATAAAATAACAAAGGAAATACATTGGTACAATATTTACAACATATTTTTTTATAAATAAATACAGTAACATTTTTTTTTATTTCTTTTTCCTTCGAATATTTTTTTGTTTTGTTATTATCACTATATATTTAATCCTATGATTACATTCCACTCAAGCATATCTCATATTCATCTTTTCCGCTGTTCTGTCACTAATATTGAGTTCAGTATACAAGTTTTAATTTAAATTTATACACTTATTCAAAAATGACACTTTCCGTACGCATACATAAAGAAATAATATAAGAAGGCAGTAAATAAATAAGAATTTAAAAATACAATAATAATGTTGAAACCGAATAAATAGGTTAAAAACTAATAAATTAAAAAGAGATAAAAGAAGAACAGAACAAATAAATAATATTAAAATAAGTTAATATAAACAAGCTGAAGATTAATAAATAAATAAGTGGTGGTAAAAATAATTTAATAACGAATGTAAATAAAATGGAAAAAAAAGGTAAAATGAAATAATAAGAGAAACTTACAAACTAGATGGAATTTTTTAAACAGCAATAAGGTCATATAGTCCAATGTACGTAGTTAATAATTATCATTAAATGAACTAATATGTTGCCTTCTAGTATGACATTTCAGAATAGATTAACATCAAAACATGAGAACTTCAAAGCCATGATTATTTTAATTTAATAAATTTTTTCATATTATTTATTTAAGTATTTAATAACTTAACCATGTATAAATGTAAAACAAAGCTATAGAGCGAGATAGGGGGTTAGATATTAATAGTGTGTGTGCCGGTGTCATAAGCATTTAGGAGCGGGGTTAGCGATGAAAAATGGCCGGGCCACAACCCTCTGACAGCCCTTGATTCATCAAATCCGCTCTTTTTCCTATCACTCCCTTCTCTCCTATATTTTTGTCTGTACCTATATATGTATATATACATAAATATAAAAATTAATGCAATTTAAGTTTCGTGATCCCCACCTTTCTTCAAGAAAGATACTTGTGCCAATTTTATGCTTACTAATGATTCGCAATACCAATGAAAAAACAAGAGTAATAAAGCAGGGGAATAAGTTACTTTAAAACATGTTATATCTATATGTTGGGGAGTTGAGATTGAGACAGACGATATGCTTAGTGCATTCCATAACTTATGTACATATGTATTAAAAAATGCACGTAGATTCCGACTATTACAGCACTTACTAGACAAACGGTCTAAACTCCCAACTCATTACAAAAGACTACATGACAATAATAAGGCCCATCTGGACATACGGAGTTGAGCTTTGGGGCTCCACTAATTCCTCTCGTATCCAATCCTTACAATCCAAAATCCTTCGTAAAATTCTCAATGCTCCTTACTTTGTCACAAATAAAATCATACATAAAGACCTTAATGTTCCCTATGTAACCGATTTAGCCCGAACCCGGTATCATTCCTTCCATTATAAGCTCCCTAACCACCCAAATCCACTAGTTTCTAACCTTGCTTCCTCTTCCATTCCTGGTAATCCTCCAAGGCGCCTGAAAAGAAGATGGCCTCATGACCTTATATTGTAAAATGTTTTTAGAGTTCTAACAATGGATAATTTCCCTACATGCTGTATCATAACATTATGATCTTACTTCAAATTTGCTTGTTGTATTTCATATACAATAGTAAATGTTAATAAAAAAAAAAATTAAAATAAAAAAAAAATGTTTGAACTGTTAATGATATACATTTTTGAGTCTCTGTCAATCAAAAAACAATTATTTTGTAGCATCTCGAGAATTTATTTATTTGTTTATTGGTGAATTTCAATTTGGTGATAGCTTGCTTTGAGTTAATGACAAGGTGAGAGGGCTGTACTGGGATCTGGAAGAGCCTTACCCTCTCATGCTTAGGCGATAGAGCGAGCTCGGGAATTATATTCATATATATAGTTTGATTATATTCATTTCATTTTTTTTTCCTGCTTATATAAATATTGAAATTTTATTTATTTTTATATTATATTTATTATTTTATTTTTTTTTTTTACTTATTTTACATTTTTTTGTATGAAAGTGTACAATCATTAATTATCACTGTTACCCATTGCACAAATTTGTGGCAGATTGTAATATTGTTAATAAATAAAAGTTTGCAAGCCTGCTTTGAGGTCCAAGATACTAAAGAAAGTCGCTTAGTCTAATCTATACAAAATATCTTTCAACGTTGCTATCGTATATTTTTCATCTACCGTATTAACAGTCAATTTATTGCTGTACCATATTTTTCCGCGGTTTTCACGGGTATACCATATTTTTTACCATCCACAGGGGATGTTGTTCGGCGACGTAATGTCTACTATGTACTCCGTTTACTTAAATTTTTTAAGTCCTTCCTAATACGTTGTCTCAACACCAGCAGATACTTCCTCTCCTTCAAGTACGAGATCATGCCCTGCCGCAATGAAATTTCATAGAGAGTCTACCCTGTCGCCCCTATCCTATCACGTTCTTTGAAAAATATGTCACCATATTTTTGTATTATGGTTGTTAATAAATATATATAAAAATAGTATGATGCATTTTATGCTACAGTGATGTGCATAAAGATTATTTTTTAATTCAAAAACATAGAGAATGGGTGTGGCAATGTGATTTGAAGATAACCCTACATGACGATATACGATGTTAGACTTAAACGTTAGACGTTGCTACAGCATTTTATTGGATGGGAGGAACAAATCTTTAATTGCTAAAATTTACACATTATTTCTTAGCTAAATTAAAATATTTTATTTTTTCTAACTATATTATATAGTTAGGAAAAATAAAATTAATTACATTTCTTTTACAATTTAAACAACTTCATGCCTATGGAATATCAATTTCTTGTCTTCTGAGCTATTAGAAATATTTTTACGTTTTCTTAAAAATAATTGAACATGTTTCATCACGATTTTTACAATTTTAAGTCCATCCTCAAATTTCTGAACTTTTTTTAAGCTTCGAGGGATTAAACTTCATCCAATCCCCTCCATCTCTTTTATAGCAGTATCCCAAATAATATGCGATTGAATGCATAGCCTGAAGTGCTGACCACATTCACTAACTAATTCGATGCATTTAATGTATATAAGTTTAGCCGAGAAGACTAAGCGGTCCTGGTGCCCGTTATGAAATTTTCTCTTCCCGGAGATTATCTTAGGGCCGGGCTCTCCGGAGGGTCTCAAAGGCCAACACGAGATTAATGGTCCGAAAAACTTCACGAGCATAAAATGTTTTTATATTTGCCAGATTCTCCTTTCCTCTCCATTCCCGCTTTTTGTCTCCTCTTCTTGTAGCAGCGCTGAAATTACACATCACGTTCGGTGGGAAAGGAGGCCTCCATTTTCTCGAACCTTTCCTTTTGATGGGAGCAGGTATTACTTGATCCATTTTTTTAAATTATTATTATTGTTATAATTCTGTTCTACTTTTGTCCTGAAATTCAGAAGTAGTCAAAAACTTCTTTTATTGAGCAATACATATTAAATTCTGTCTTATATTTATTTACAATGGAAATAGGGATCGTAGAGCTCATTCACACCATATTTACAAATATATAAATGAAAAAAATGAGAGATAGAAGAAAATAAAACCTAAAAAAAAAATATATATAAAATAAAAATAAATCAGTCAATGATAATGAATGAATAAATAAAAAACAACATTAAAATTAAAGTAAAATAACATCTTAAACACAATCATTACTATTTACAATATTTACATACAGCCTCGGGAACTCTGAACCGAGCTCTTCCCTCCAGTCCAGGAGCAGAACTCTGGAGATCCCGGCGCTTCTCTCTTAACTGCGTCACTGGTATTAAAAGCCGCAGACGCCGAGGACTTGGAGGAGGAGTCGAGAATCTGGCCATTGCCAAAAAGGTCCAAAATTAAGGATTTGAAGTAATCATGGGTTACAATTTAATTAATAAAAACAACCCTCCCTTCTCCCTAAGTAGGAGAGAATAAGCTACACCAGCAAGGCCTCAGTAGAAGAGCAAGATTTATTTTGTAGCAAGAGTAGGCTGTGTGCACAGCTATGTAATGTTTGTCATATGCAGCAATGAGTTGTACCTACTGCTGCGAACACCCGTATTGTCTAATAGGCAGGGTAGGGTGATAAATAAATAAATAATAATAAAAACAACAATTATGGCCGAATCAGACATTCAGGAACAAGTTATGAGGTATATCATTACAATTACAAAAACAAAATTGTGTAAGCACAGGCCAACTTTTTTTACTTAGAACTAATCCTGCGAAACAATTTTGGGTAATGATTTGCAGAAAGAAATTCTGAGCATAAAAACAGTATAAATTAACTTTTTTTTTTCTTTGATATTTTGGCAAGGGAACATCCGAAACATATAACGCACTCTTCCGAAAGTAACACTTCCTACCAAGAGATTAAAGGACCAACGTATAACATTGAAACAACCTAGGATTTTTATTCCTATCAATTTATTAAACATCAAATGTGTATTTAAAAACAATAATTGGGATATTATGCGAGTTTATTAAACAAAAAATTAAATAAATATAGTAAATTGAGAGAACATATTTAAAAAGATATGAACTAATTATTTTACAAATATAAAAATATTTTGATATGCAAACCAGAGGTTTATTTGGAAATCGAGAATAAAATTTAGGTATAAATCATAGAATATTTAATATGATAAAATACAATCATTGATGACATTTTTCCTGAATGTTGTCAAATAAGGCTGCAAACCAATATAAGATTCTTAAATATTTTTGACAGATATGAAACAAGTGTTGACTCTTCTGGAATGCTACACAGACTTGTCATCACCTCTAGCATTCTGGTTAAAGATAAGTATCTGACACATAGAGAACCGTTTAATTCTTTTGCTAAGCTGAAGAACACATAATCTCACAGTGTAAAGTAATTTATGTTATTGATAAACATTAAATATTAAATAATACATCATGAAAAAAAGTTGAAAATAGTTATTAATTGCTGGTTCGGTGACTAAATACTTTGTTTTGATTCATTCAAAAATGAGCTAACTAGGAATAAAAAAAGACAACCTCTTTTGATAATTTATGAAAAAAGAGGGTGTCCAGATATTATAAACACCTGTGAAAATTAAAAAAATAAAATAAACATTAAAATAACATTAAAAATAGACATTAATATCTCTCATGATCGCAAAATACTGTTTAATAATCTATGGCCATAAAAAATCGATTCCAAATCATTATCTTTTCCCGGGCGATCTGTAATTTAATATTATTCCCAAAATTCAGCAATTTAACTTTTAGTTTTATGCAAGTTTCTTAAACTTGAAACTCTTTTTGAAATAATTTAGATTTTAAACAAGAAGATTTATTTATTATTTTCACCTAGTGGAATTATAAGATTAAAAATATTTTAAAATTTATTTTTTGAGTCTATCATGATTTTCATGATCGCAACAGAAACAGCAAAAACAATAAAAAGTATAAAAATTATTTTATATAATATTTTTAATAAGTCATTTCAATCTCCTGAAAAGCCACTGAACTCAGATGAAAAGATACAGATTAAAAGGCAGCCAATCACAAACTGTCTAAGATAAGGCGAGCTGGGATTGGTCCAGCTTTAGATCTGTCATCTGATAGGCCAAGCAGGATATCAGTCTTAGATCCTGTTTTTGGCGGATAGCAACATACTCTGGTGTTTTGTAAGATTGCGACAAATCTCGGTATTGTATGCGAAGGAATGATTTAAAAAAAAATAACAGATTTTCTGTTAAGATATAATTGTGTGTATATAAATATATATATTTACAAATATAAAAATTACAAATGTTATGCATATATATATATATATGCATAACATTTGTAATTTTTTAGTGAAATGACTAGTGAAAACAAGGAATATATTTTTTTTTTTCGTAACCTTTATTATTATATTTATACAATACATTCATACAAATGCATAATACAAATTGCAAATGTATTCTAGCATACTACTTGGATTAGTAATTTATTGGATTGTAATATAATATCGAAAAATATTATAAGGGTCCTTGCTAATGCGTCCTAGGAGTCGAAAAAAAAATTTACATACTCGTATTAGAAATTCTTGATTTCATTCCAAACCACATTTGCTCTGCATGTATTTAATAATTATTTTACACCAATAGATTTGTTTTTTGTGTAGAATGAGAACAAAAGATCATTGATCGTATTAAATAAATTTAATTGTGTATAAAAATTACAATAAAAAATTAAAGTTGCTTTTAGTAAAGTAGAGCAAAAAAGTTTGGTTTTGGAAAAATAAAGTCATATTCGGTTTTAGCTTCTTTTGAAACTCTTAAATATGAATTTTCATATAAATAAAAAATTGAAATGTTTCAGCTTGATTTTTGGAGTATTTAAAAAAAAAAAATCTTTACAATGTTATCCATATCTAACACAACTAACTATATCTGTTGGAAATCAGGAAAGCATTTAAACTCAAATAATACTATTGGCTATATTTTGTTTTGTTATTGTACATCTTAAAACAAATCGATTTGTACAATATTACCTCACTACTTGATAAGATCAAGATTAATTATGTTATTTTGTTATTTCAAGTTGAATGGGCATACTCTTCTTTTAGCTTAATATTTTTTAAAAATCATGTAACCCATCTTAAAATGGTCTGGGACATAGTTAGATATAACCCTTGTTGAAGAAAAACAGTTAAATAAAAAAATACAATGGAATCCTGCTTATCCGAATTTCTCTAATCTGAACAATTCCATGATTCGAACCAGTCCTTAAAAAAATAGAAGATTTGATTTTATGTATGTAGTACATATTTACATATATTCAATAAAACAATTGAATATATGTAAACCACTACATGCATAGGCTTAAATAATCAAGTTTAAAATACTAACTCTTTTTTTTTATTTTCTCAATTTCATTTTTGGAGGATGTAATTAACCTTTTCATTAAATTACTCTTCTACTATGCTCACAGCGAAGAGTTCACAGTATTAGGAAACTGGCAAAAAATATTTATTTTTTTAAATATTTTAATATTTGTTATATAGGGGAATTTGTTGATCAAATGAAATAGGAGTTGTGAAATGGAAGGGAAAGAAAAAGAAAAGGAATAAATCGAAAAACTTGTAGTTAGTTTTTAGACTGGTATTAATTGTAAAAGAAAAGTGTGGAAGAAAAAAAAAATGTTATCTATCTATTATATTATATCATGTAAAAATATGTAACTTATATTTGTCCAGTCACGGATTGATCAGTATGCTGTGTAATGTAGCAACCCGATGTATTTGGGCAGCATGAATGAATAAAGCATTTCTTTCTCTTCTCTACAGATATGTATGTAGACATTCATCGAATTGTTTATGATTATCGTCAATTCTATTAAAAAAGACATTCTAAAAACATTTTACGTTATTATAACATTGCCAATAAAACAAAACAAAACATGAAAACTCTTCGCGAGAAAAATTTAGGCTAGCCCAACTTGAGTGCAGTTCTGGTCGGTAAGTTATGAGCTACAGAGAACTGTTAAAGTAAAACGAGAGGAGGTTGACACATGTTAGAAATGAAAAGTTCACAGAGCAATCACATGATGCACTCATCTATTATCGGTCGGACAGTTGATATCGTTTTCACAGTTCAATATATTTCTCCCTAGATTGAAGTGTACACCCCGGGCACGCTATGAACACAATATGTGTACACCCCTTATGAAGAGCCCCCGAGGTAAGGCTCAAGTTCCCTTGAAATCCCGACAAGTGCTCCCGAATACGGTATTCAAAGCGTCGCTATATAACGATAGTGACCCTTTGCCGGATCGGATTCGAGTCACGGACCTGACCCTAGAGCGACATAAAGGATACTCTGGTATTTTTAAATCGGGATCATGGGTCCCCTCCACACCCCCGTGCTTCGCATACACCGGCCGCTACTGGAAAAAATAAAAACCCGAAATGAGAGGTTGTGTAGTCGCGATTTTTTATTTCTTGGCCGCGGATCGGCCGTTATTTTTTTTTTTTTTTGTTATTCTGATAGCGTTTTATGAATTCAGTTTGTGGGGGGCGGTGTTTCCATTAGGTGTCTCAGAGAGCCCCGCTGAATACATAACGCCCCGGCTCCTCCTGATCCGATTATAATAGCTCTTCTCCCGCCGGCCCGGAATATAAAGAGTCCTGCCTTATATTATACCGTTCGCCTCTGACCTACAAAGGAGCACTTTGTGCTGTTCCTGCTTCAACACTTCAACACCTCAATGATACCATACAATGTCATTACAACTACGGGTCCTTTCACTGAAAATCTGTTTAGGAGGTAACTTTTTTGCTCTTACCAGAAAGGCGTGATGTATTGACGACTCCAGCAGATACTGGATATGAGAATTCAGACAAAGAAATTGAGCAATCTTAGTATATTCATAATCTACTTCATTTCTCAATAAATTAATAATGGCGCCCAAACGCAAGTCTAATTTTTTTTAAATATATATATAATTGATATTATTTATTTCTATCACTTGATAACTGATACATATAAATAGAATTTTTAATTTGCTATAAAACTCAGTTCTTATGTTGATCACATGATGAAACCTCTACAACTATCGAGAAAAATAACAGAAATTTCTGAAAAAGCCATTTTTAACCTTTCGAATCTACGATCGTTTTCTTTCACCTAACCGAAACATAGGTACCTTACCCATGTATTTCTTATCCCCATATATACCTTATACCCATACATTTATATACTAGAAAATTTCGCTTATTTTATTTTAAAAATATTTTTATTTACTTTTATCTGCAATTACCATTTTCATTTGTTGTTCTTGTATAGCTTAATAATTGACTTTAATTCGCTACTTTTTATTCATTATTTTCTAAATATTACAAATGTTACTCCAGGAATATATTATAGGATATTAATTAACAACCAAGATTGCATAAAAAATATTTATTTTCGTCTAAAAGTAGTGGCGGAAATGATAAAAACATATACCACTCATAAAATAAAAATATATTAATGATATACTGTATAAACATTAATATAGAAAAATTCAAGAATAAAATAAGTTTATAACTAAATATATAAGATTCATTATCACAAATTAAATTAGTATAAATACTTTATATATTGTACTACCAAATCACCTAGACTATGGTATTCATCATTTAGATTGATCCTGCTGATTGTAATACTCTGTAAATTTACTACTTCATACACTAACCAGACTAAAAGCTTATCACACCAGTGTGTTTTAAGATATGGATTTTCGGTGACTAGAAATTTGTTAAAATCGGCACCACTTTCACTGCATTTGAATTTAAAAGAAAGTTATGATTAAGTAGTTAATGTAATGAGTGAATGCTGCTTATTGAACAATAAGTGCCTTCATAATCAATAAAACAACACTGTGCCTATATTTTAATTATTTAACACACCTGAGATGGGACAGTACACAAGAAGAAACCCGATGGACCTGACTCTGTTATTATTCCCGTAGTGTTATTATTTTCTCCTTACCCCGAAGCCCGCTTCCCCTATTTAGCCTGTATTAATCTTTCCTTTTCTCAAACCTTCTCCGTTCCCATTTCCTCATTTTTTCGATTCCTTTTTTGTATCGATGCTGGTTGCCTAGACTCGGGGCGCCGTGTTCTCCATCCCGCGCTTTGTGATTAGAGCATCTCAACTCATTTGTCAGTTGTCCACCAGAAGGCCCAGGTACACCCCTCGTGCCCTTCGGCTAATGGGGTTACCTCAGGTTCGTCTTCACAGCAATTTTCCATTTTTAAGACAATTTCCTTAAGCGGACCTCTGTGTGATCTAAGAGGATTCTCGTATTTGTCTATGTCTTTCTCGGCCAGAGGTACCTGTTATTAAGGAATATAGTCCAATGTTTCCTAGACTTGTAAGTTGTACAAGAGTTACAAAAGAAAGCTCAAAATGAACAAAAGCGTTTATGTACGTCCTTAATTTAAACAAACAGAAATGTTTGCCGACTTCCTGACTTATTTGCATAACAACAATTACACTAAAATAATAATTTGATTTGTGTTTTTCCTACTAACAAAAAGGATCATTTACATCAAGAAATCGTCTTTATACTCTGTTAAAATATCTACTTTTATTTTTGTATGAATTTAAACGAGTGATGAATAGGGTTCTGATCGTTATTTAAATTAATATCCCCCTGATTAAATAAACATAGTATAAAAAAATATTTTAAGAAAAAAAGTTTTCGTACAAACAAATAATGAAACCAAAAAAAAAAAGTTATGATAATTGATAACACATGGGAAATGAACCTGTATCTTGGAAAAGAAATAAACCTAAAATTTTAAAAAAATTTGGATTATTAATTTTCACTGTGAGTCAAAAACAATCTTCCTAGCATACTAAACAATAAAATGAAGGTTTTGAGTATTAATCCCTTCAATTCATTCAGAAATTTTCGAAAGTATTTGCTCCGATTACTCAATGTGATATGAAATGCACCATCTCCCAATATTAAAAAAAAAAGTTTTATTTCCGATCACATTAAAAAAACAGATTTATTTGCATTGTGAACAAATGTAAATATTTTTATTAAATTTTTATTTATATATATCTTTAAGTCATAATATGTAATAACTATATGTTGCAAGTTTGATAAATTGATTCCCCTATGCAATTTTCTGTATTTGAATAAAATAGATTTTTTGCTTTTTAATAAATAATTCACTTTTTTGTTAAATACTATATTTAATTTGTTATTTTTAAATAAATCAAGATCAGGGTCCAAGTAATGAATTTTTTTTATCTTGTAATATTTAATTAAATATTAATATTAATATTATTAAGTTTTTAATAGTTCTAAAGTATGTGAAAGTAATAAGAATTATATACTTGGTAACATCTCTTTAACGATTTGAGCTATGTTATCAAAATAGCATCGGAATGTGGATGCTTGAAGACCATAGATACATACTTAAATGTACCTATATTAGCAGTATTCATTCCGTATAATTTCTTATTATATAACAATACTTATATGTATTGTTCATACCGCTAAAAAAAATTCTCTACCTTCATCTCTATAACATCATATATGACTAATTTAAACCTACTTTTTCTTGTCTACCACATATTTATTTTTTCTTTCTTCATTATCCAAATTTATTTATAAAATGTTATTTTGTCAAATTAATGGTAGAATTTTTAATGAGTAACTTGTATCAATATCACACTTAACACTGTATCATTAACAGTAATTGTATTTTGAACTATTTATTGTTCATTATCTAATAATTTCAACCGTTTACCTTAAAAAAATATTTATATACATGTATTCAATTTGCACCACTTAAAAAAAAAAAATCAAATTGACAGAATTTTAGAGGAATTAAATCATACGACTTTTTATCCACGTTACATTAGAAGTATCATTCCCACAACTACTAAAGAACCAGGTGACCAGGATAGGGAACACGGGTCTAAAGCACCAGAAGTTCGGCTCCCATCGATGTCCCCGCTAAGAACAAGAGGTGCTTAATCTAGCGGAATGTGGGCTCATAACCCAAAGTATTGGGGGGGGAGAGCGCTGGGGCAAAAAACCACCCCCGGGGGTGGCCCTGTGATTGTTTTTAATCCGGAGGAAGGAGGACATTAGCGTCTTCCTGTTCTCTAAATGTCTGCCTGTCTAGGGTATCGGCTGGTCTCTGGGGAATAAATAAATGGAGGAAACCGACGATAGTTAAAGTCGAAATATTAAATAAAATCTTATACTATTACCATTATAATAGGTTGTCATTTTAAATCGTATAAATGCACTCCCAATTTGACCCAGAAGGACTTATTTAAGGTCACCTCTTCCCAATTTAAAGACATTTCTCACATCAACTCGGCTTTGACTCCGACTCCCTTATCTGTGGAAATATTTAAACTTTCTCAGGAGATCTAAGATTAAAAGTACCGCTTCTGTCATTAGTGATATCGGTGTTTGAACTTGCCGCAGTCGTTGGAGACGGGCTCCATTCCTTGAGTAGTAGGTAAAGGTACAGTAATGCATGTAGTTTTATAATAAAGAAGTTAAGAATTAATTGAAACACCAAGTACCGGACCTTAGATGCTCATTCCCGGAGTTAGGAGACATCTATGTTAATCTTTCCTGAATTTATTTATTAATCTTTGATGCAGTACTAATTTTGAAGCAAGGGGTGAGCTCTTAAATCTAAATTACCAATGGTGGTGTGGTATTTCGATAAACGGGTAAATTGCTCCAGATGTAACGTAAATATACCGGAACATATGTTGCAAGTTTGTCAAATACTGAAAAATTTAGAGTAGTATTTTTAAGAAAACAAAAACTGAATTTATTGAAAACTATAATGTTCCTGAACAACACATGTTATAAAAATGTATATCTTTTTTTTGAAAAACAAGGGTTAATTATAGAAAAGAGATAGTAAGATAATATTATTTTGAATAAACTATTACTTAGGAAAGATTTTTTTTTTTTAATTCAAAACTTTATCTATTGATAAATATTATAATCTGTCACAACATTGTTGGGCAATAGATGATAATGATTACTGATCACATTCATTATAAAATTTAAAAAAAAAATAATAAAATAAAATGACAATAAAAATAAATAAATAAATGAAAAAAAAATAAAATCCCTTTCAAAATGATGAATAGAGAGAAAAAATAATTATTATTATAATAACAAAAGAAAAATAATAATAATCACTAGTCTCATTTACACTCTTATAAATAATACTCACAATGTTGACCTGAGGATTCATGAGCACACTCCTACCCCCACTTATAAGAGGCAGAGCAGGGCTCTATGAGATCTCAGCAAATCCCTCTCACCGCGTCGCTGGTAATGAGTCAGTGGAGGCAGAGTAAGTGCTCTAAAGCGGAAAGAAATTAATGCAAGACATGTTATATTTGAAATATTAATTAAAACATTTTGTAACTATATGTTTATGTTGTTTGTTTCAATGAACACCCTGACAGACAAACAAAAAGTTTAATGTTGAAAATTCTTCAACTTCTTCTTTTTTTTTTTTTTTTGAAAAATTAATATTATGTATGTAAACAAAAATAATAACAACTATAATAAACGTTTTTATCTATCTATATATTTGACACACTATTCAGTGTAAATTACAGTCGACATTCATATAGTATTGAGCTATTAAATTAGAATAATGAGTTAATATTAGAACGTAGATTATATATTATGTAAAGAAGATGGTTGGGGATGCAGTCAATGAAGAACAAAAATAAGTAAAAGTCTATTTATTAGTGCCAAAGTTCCGGCCAGAATTTCAGTCCATCATCAGGGGGTCTGGAGGCAGGTAATTAGTACTTACTACAAGAGTATTTGGTGTTGAACGCTCTGATAAAAGCCTGAAATTCCGACCGAAATGTTAGCCCTAATAAACAAGTTTTTAGTAATTTTGTGTTCTCCACAGACCGCACCCCCTATTAAATAACCAATTCTCTATAATTTAATTTAATAAAAATGTATTGACCTGTAAAAATAAAAAAAATAAATTAGTTTGGCATGAAGTTAACACATGAAGCTTTCATATGGAGAGCGGAAACTAAAAACAAAATATTGAATTTGGGTAATTCTGAATTGCAGTATTTTAAACTAGACTAAATTTTCTTTTGAAACAAGTAAACTTTTTATGTTTTTAAATTTACATTTGTTTTATCTGTTTAATATCTCTTATATTTTATTAGTTACATAGTTGCCGCTTCCTGTTCAACGCATAATTTTCTGCTTTTATAATAACTATTTCCTGACCAATTAACTTCCTGTAATGATACATCCTTTATGTATATTGATAAAAAGAATCTAAATTACTATTGGTACTAAGAGGATAAACCCCTTGTCTTAGTGATGGGCAGTTCAAACAACCAACCAGTTTTTAGAGTTTCTACTCTAATTAGGTCATTTAATATAATCACTTAACATAGTCACCTAATTAATAAACTTGTATGACCTTATTTCTTCCTTAAACCTTTAATCCTTGAATTTATTAATTCACAAAATAATAATTGCATCTCTTGATTTCTTCTTAATAACAACATAAAAAAAATGTCTTACTATTTCTTAAAATAAATAAGTTAATTAGATTGGGGTAAGTAATAATAGGGACTTTGTGCAATCCACATCATTGTTCATTCTTTCCTTTGTTTCTTCAACTTTCCATTGTCACTAACACAATAATTATCAACAATTGCTACTATTCTGTGTTATTTAGCAAACTTTTACTTCCGAGACTTATTTCATTATAAAATTAATAAATAGTTAATTTCAAATCGTACATTAAATAATTTAGATTTTAGATGCTAAATCCCATCTATTAAATAGCAAACATATTCGACTGCGGTGTCAATCAATATAGGTTATATCCAATGGAGCAAAATTTACGGTAACTGTTTGATTAATTGATTATGAATAAAGAAGTTTTAATCTTCAAGTATAAATTTTCCTAATCTATTACAATGTTTTAATAATTTATTTTAGGGTTTTAATTCGAAACAATAAGTAATCCATTTTTCAATTGAATACAAAAGCTTTGTATAATTATAAGAGAAAGGGAAGTTAACAAGAGGGGATAGTAAATTATGGAGAAGTAGAATATATTTTATTCGTGAAAGACAAAGTCTTGTATAAATTCATTACACAAAAAACAAAACCTGAGTCCAGTGCTCCAATACAAAAACAATTAAAAAAAGTTAAAACAAGTGATCCATAAAAAAAAAAAAATGAAACAAACTGGATAATACAAAACAAATATAAATATTCATAACTCGATTATATTAAACTTAAAATATTGAGAATTATTTTAAATAAGAGAAACCGTAATATAAGTACAGATATAATATATTAATTGGCTTCGAAAACTATTTACATACAACTATTGTTTGGTTGTTTTTGTTTAGTGGCGCCAAACTTCATTGGTCATCAACGCCATTTTAATTTTATTTATTTTTGCTAATATCCGTTAAATTTTATTTATTTTTTAATTTGGTTATTTATTATTTTATGTATTTATTTTATTATTATTATTATTATTTTTCCTTCCGATCAAGTTATATTTTTGTCAGTAAATTTTGTGATTTTAAAAACTGAAACCATTTTTATAGCTTTATCATCGTTTCCAAGGGTTTTCGAGATACCTTGGTTTAGTTCTAAGCTAATGAGGTGTGGTGTGAAATATGGGCATTGTTGGAAAATATGGCTTATTGTTAGATTGTTGTTGCAATACTGGCAGTTCGGAGGCGTTTCTTTTGAAATAAGATAGGAGTGGGTGAGCCTCGTGTGACCTATTCTCTGCCTGGTCAGTACAACATACAACATACAATTATTTATAAGCCACTTATAAAATCAAACTAATTACATATTGCTATAAAATAAATATAGAGTCTGTTCAATTCAGCTTCACTTATCAATGTTCAATATATTTTCGATGATTTGTTGTTGATCAGGATCATTGTAAGAATATCACCTTTATGTTTCAATATTCCGTATGAAACATTAAACTCATTTCTTCATCTATATTGGTGAGCTATCATATTAACTTGTGAGATCCAGTTGTTTTCTACATCTGGGATTTCTGCATCTAGCATCCTTAGTCTGTTGGAACATCGTTTTAGGGGTCTATTTTCTGACATCAATGACAGTTTGGACCAGAAGATAATTACCTTTGAACTTAGAGTACTTCTAATCATTGAGAAGTAAAAATCCTAAAAACAAAATAAAAATATCTCTTAAAAAATCCATAAAAGGTTCAAAACGGTCGTGACAGGACAAAATTTACAGATCTATGTAACACACCACCTATTATGGTTCAGCATGTAAATGGTGTAAGTTTCATTGTATGGAGAATATGACCTTTTGAAATATGGTATGATGTATTAAGAGGAAATAATATTTTCTTTAATATTGTAAAAAGGAAATTAAGGATAACAAAATAATATTATTAATAATAAACTGTTGGGAGGGAGTGAAAATCTGGGAGGGAACTAGTAGGAAGAGACCGCCCTTCAAATTCATTTCCTCCTTGGCCAACTCCCTCTTCCTGCTAAAATATCATCTTGAGCTATTTCCATAATGTCAGCCTGCTTGCTCCAAGTTTCTCAAAGTCTCCAGTCCTCCGTGACGAGTGTATTAGTAATGCTGATGATGAACGTGGGAGAGGAGCTGACAAGATGGAATTAGCTGAGATTCGCTCGTGCAGGGTAAAGGGCTTGGAGGACGGTAAATAATGTATTAGAGTTTTTAATGCTGAAAATAATTTTATCTAAAATTCCATTACCCTACAGTACATTAAAACATGGAAAATTGTTCACGGATCAATAGTAATCTTACAAAATTGTCATTACAGTAAATACTATAGTCCCAGTGGTGATTTTCATTCATCAAAACTTGCCAATCTATCATATCGAACTTTAAAACGATAACACATAGCAGTGATACAGCAGAAAATCTCAAAATTGTTACCATTTTACTTTTACAAAATGCCAAAATTAATTTATAAATAATTATTCATTTAGAAAAAAAAAAATTATCTAACCGTCCTATAACAACAGATTTGGTAAACGTACCTCAAACTATATTGTACCGTATCTGTTCAATAGTTTACACAATAACTGAGTTTGTTTCATCTAACGACCATGTCTCCTGTAGTTTTTCTTAACTCCACTTAATGGCTTCAATTCATTATATTACTATTCAAATTTAATCGTATATATAATGAATATATAACGGAAAAAAATTTATTTTATAGCCAATTCTAAATTATTTATAACTTATAATTAATTAGAAAAATATAGGCTATTTATTTGAAAAGCTATCATTTGGCCATTACGTGTAGAAGTAGTTATTAACTAAAAGTCGGCATGTCAAGTATTTGAAATTTGTTAGGAGTGGTCGCTGAATTTTTGTGTTTTTTAAGTTTTTTCCTTATCTGTCTACCTTTGTATAACAGTGTGATCCGGCTACTGGTAAAGATTAAGAAAATGTTTTTATCATAGTTTTTTTTTTCAAATTTAGATCTAGGACACACAAGATTACTTTCGTTCTTTAAGAATATATAAGGTCCTATTCAATACAAACCAATTCTACACGATAAAATATTCTTCAAGACATTAAATATAAATACACATTAAATATTAATATAATCAAAAGAAACAAGGTTTCATGTGACCAAATACTACTTAAACCATTTACGAGGCCTGTAACCCCTCATTCATCATTTTTGTTCTGCTACGAACCATCCCTCAAACGGTCCCAGAGGTGTCCTCAAGGATAAACAATTAAGACTCCCTAAGGAGAATCTAATGGTTTGATCGCCGTCTGCTAGAGGAAGACAATTAATTTTTCAACGTCCTGGATTTTAGACCGAGCCAGATCGCTTCCCATACGTTCTGAAAAATGTGTACTTTCGAAGAACTTTTGTTCCAAAATTTTTATTAGTAATAAAAATAACCTGGAAAATATTTTTAATTCAATCTTTAGCACAATCATTTGATTACTAAGTACAGGCAATTATAACAGAAAAAAAATCCCAAATATTAAAAAAATAAAGTGATTTTCACTATATCGTTCAGTACCACCAGAACATTATGTCCTTAAAAGGATTTGTGCGTCGCTTTTAGGAGTGAGGATAAAAAGGTCATATTTTAACCGTGTATTTTATTGTGTAATGTAATCTAAAGTTTATACCTCAAATTTTAGGGAGGAAAAGGGATTTGGCTATAAATTATTATATAGTTATAGGATTGGTTACTTATAAATTGAAATACAGTTAATTGGCAACCGAAGTGTTTATTCAATTTTTTTTTCTGAACCATGTAGTTTCTGTGACATGTAGGGGACAAATAATAGTACAGGCAAAGTAGTACAATACTAAACTCCATATAAAAGTGGTTGCACTGTAGTTTTTGAGAAATGGAGCCCATTGTTCTTCAAACACTTTTCCAGCATTATATTTGCAATAAAAAGGAATACAATAAAAGGATTAGCCATATTTGTCCCCTTTAGAACTCTGACACTACATAGAGTGTATCTTTTTTATTGTTCCATATAATTTATTTTTATGTTATTAAATAAACAACTACAGACATGCCGACATTAGAGCAAGCATTTAAGCATTAAAACTTTTTTAAATTTTAATTAAATGTTATGGTGAACACACATTTCTTGACATCGGTCTTTGCTGTTTATTGGTAAGAATTAGCAATTACCAAGTAGCAGCGTGGTAACGCGCCAGTCTACCAACCCACAGGTTGTCAGATCGAATCCCTGTCCCACCGGTGGCTTTATTTCGAGCACAAATAATGCAAAACTCACTCACAACCTACCCCCAGGCATTTGTGAGGCCCGTTAGCCAATAGGGGACACCCACAAAAAAAATAAGCGTGGGAGTGACGAACCGACGTCACGCGTTTCTTGACCTGTTTTTTTCATAGGGTGAGTTCGTCACTAATGGAAAAATACATCACTCCAGGACTTAGATCTCCAAGGTCTGTTGCCCATATAATAATAATAATATTATATGGATGGAAATTAATGAGTGGGGGAGTTATCCAGAGGAGGGATGGCATCCATGCATCGCATATCTTATTAGTTGTTTTATTTATTTATTACTTTATTATTTTTGATATTCTAATATTTGTTATATAAGAGAATTTGTTGATAAAATGAAATAAGGGCTGTAAAATAGAAGGGAAAGAAAAAAAGGAATAAATTGAAAAGCTAGTATTTAGTTTGTAGACTGGTATTAATTGTAAAAGAATAATGTGAAAAAAAAAATGTTATCTTTCTATTAGATTATATCATATAAAAATATGTAATTTATATATATCCGATCACGGATTGATCAGTATGCTGTGTAATGTGGCAACCCGATGTATTTGGGGAGCATGAATGAATAAATTTCTTTCTCTCTTTTAATCATTAAAAATTTGTTTCTATAGTTCTGCTTGTCCTTTCTTATATATATACATTGCTTTCAACTTTTTAATTTACTTTTTTTTTTTTTGTTCACTTACTTTTACGATAATTCCACAGGTGGGTAGGTATCACCGTTCTGTTTGCTATTTATCTACTTACAAAGGTATTAGCCAGTGACCATAGTTCAATAATTGTTTATACAGGAGTGTATGGTAGTTATAATAGGGCATATTGGAATCATCTTTTCGGGGTTTTCCTTATTCCCAACGAGAAAAATAATGTGGCGCCTAAGGAGCGATTTATTCTTTATTTCATTTATTTTTCCCCCTTTTGTGATTACATCTTTTATTTTAACTTACCTTTCTTCGCTGAGGCAGGGAAAATATAAAAGATAAATATAAATCAAAATTTGCGGTTATAGTATTTCCAGCAGATCTTTTATTATAAAGTATTTCCCATTCTCTTTTATTGTGAAATATTTTGCTCTCTAGTAAAGCATGGATGTGAAAGATCTCGTTGTGAATTATATATGTATGTACATACATATACACATATAAAATCTCGTATTTAAAAGGTAGTGAGAGAAAGAGAGAGAGATGTATAAAGTTTTGCCTAAGAGTGCGGTAGAGTAAAGCAATTAGTTAAAGGGGGGTGGGGGTGATGGATGTGCTCCTCTCCTGTCAATCCCCTCTTTGTCGCATTCCTCCCGGTGTCCACGGGCTTCTGCCCGTCTGTGACAGCTCCGTGTCTTTCGAATATTATATCTGCCTCTGTCTCCGTGTCCAAGCCCACCTTTATTTTTAGAAGTTATACGGATTTATTTATTTAAGTGAGAAAAGTAGAATTGCAATAATGATTGATCTGAGATCTGGTTAGTTTAAATAAAGCAGCGATTGTGAGTGGAAAATACGCTATAAACCAGGAGTCCCTAAAGTGGGTGCCACGGCAACCTGGTGTGCCCCAAGCGAATACCACTTTTTTCAAAATATTACAAAAAAAGGAAAAAATAAAATAAAACATTAAAATTAAAATAGCAAGTATAAAGTGCATTATAGGATTAACTTTACAATGTTTTCTTTTTCTGGATATTTAATTCATTCACAAGTTATCAGCATTCAAGAAAACTTTTCATCTATAGAAGCGCCTGCCAAGCACGCTGGTCAGAATAACTTCTTTACTCTTTCTATCCTCTTTTTTTAATTCCCTAGTTTTATTTTTTTAAATCATTTTTAAATGTTTTTATTTCGTGATTACTTATTGAAATTTCATAAAGTCATACTAGACCATGTCTACACTAATCCTAATCTTTCTCGAACTTTGATCTAAATCGGACCATGCATTTTCTTAATATAGATGTATCAAGTAATAAGCGATAAAATACTTTAATAAGCGAAAATAGAAAATAGAATTGGCTTAAATGTATGCTAAGCCATATCAACTTTAATCCCCAACTTTCCTCAAAATTAGGACCAAATCGGAAAGGCAATTAGGAAAATAGATAGCTGAATCCATGAATCTAAAGATCTAAAGAAATAAAAAAAAATGTATTAGAAGAAGCTTTGAATATCTATTCACCTAATATATACTAACATAATCCTAGTTATTATTGTCAAGTAAACCTTAAGTATGAAAAACAAATAAAATCAAGAAAAAAAATTTGAATTCCATAAGGAAGTATGACAAACCTATATTAACGGAAACGTAACAAGGGACAAAGCGCGATGAAGACTTGATGAGAATTGACTGATAGATTCGTTAGTCACTTATTTTCATTTTATTTTTTTAAACTTTTATTGAAATAGTACAATCTGCCTCACTCAAGGGCAATAAGTGTTAAGGATGTACGCACACAATCATACCATATATACATATTACCTAAAAATAAAAAGTAAATAAATAATAAAAAATTATTAAGTGTAAACTATAATGGACACAAACAAAATATACAAGTATATTTTATATTATATTTTGGGATGAGATCAAGAACAAAAGGGATGTTAAGGTCGTGATAAAGGACTTTGACAATAGGAGCATTGACTATTGTTCCAAGGACTTTGAATTTGTGGATATATGTTACAGATATCATTTTGTCAAAATGTAGTCTGTGTTATCTTTTATGTTTTCTATAAATGAAGTTATGAATTTTTCCTTCCAAATATAGCTTCTTTTTCTTTACTAGATGCGTTAAAGACAAGGATTTGATTTAAAATGAGATTTTTTTAAAACTATGTTGACTGGAAAGAACAATAGTTTAAGTAATTTCATGCCAGAAGACTATTAGGACGAAACACGGCCCTCGTACCCGCCCGAAGAACGACTATTATAGCGAGCTCTGGCCGCTACAAAAGCGAAATAACAACATCGAAGGGAGAGGGCACGAAAGCATGGTATCGCTATGGAAAATCAAAATGGTGCCCAACCCTAGCATTACCAGGCGAGCAATTGCTTTCCGTGGAATTTCCCAGCCAATCAAAACCTCATCACGGCGACCAATAGAACGCCGGCTCCTATAATGACAGATGATTGGCCGGCAGACATGTGATATTATCGGCTACCTGTATCTGTTCCAGCTGGAGGAAGTCCTGGATAATGCGACTTTAATGATGGATGCAACCGCCTCTAGGCGCCATGTTCCGCCTAATAACAGGACGCTGTCGATCTGGAAGTCTTCATCCGAACTCCCAGGATTAGGGCTTCTTTATGGAAATGAAGGAATGTCTGGGCTCTGAGGGGTTTTGAAGAAGAAAGGAGGCGAAGTCAATAAATCTCTAAAGGTTAATCCTATTAATTTGGAGTATAGGAAGTATTTTATAATTTAAGAATTTTATCTTCATTGTCATATTCTATCTGATATATGGCACGGTTGGATGCAGAAAGGAAAGTTCCCCGAAGGGGTTCGGGGGTATTCGTGTGCTTTTAGTACCATGCAGTTTCCGAGCGCAGCAATTCAAAAGGGCAGTACTCCAAAGATGGGTCTTAACAAAATGTAGCAAGCAGGTTCTCACACGAGAAAACGGAGGAATAAGGAGCTTTAAAGCTGTTTAGCTCCTTATTCCTCCGTTGTTTCACTGTTTCAAAACTTCATAGATCTGCAAAATATTTCTAAAGTTTAATTAGAATTAAAATATTATATTAAAAAAATATTGAAGGATGTCTTTCTTGGAAATCATTTGCTCTTTTCATTAGAAACAAAATTTTTATTTCATAATACTACAATGATGACTTCTTAAGAGGTTATGATGGTGCGAAAGTTCGATTAAACAAAAACGCAACTTTATAGAATCAATTTCCACATTAAATTTTCTCTAAAACGGCTTCAACGGATTTGATTAAACTCGGCATATCAATGTATAATTCAACTGTCTTGATATCATCTAGGCATTATACTCATTGAAGTAGTCTGACAAGACTTAAATGACAAACTTTAAAAAAATCTTTCTCCAAAGAAAGAACCACTAAACCATCTAATTCCTCTCGAATCCAATCCTTACAGTCCAAAATCCTTCGTAAAATCCTTAATGCTCCTTACTTTGTCACAAATCAAATCATCCACCAGGACCTCAATATCCCCTATGTTTCCGATTTGGCCAGAACCAGATACCAATCCTTCCATAATAAACTTCCCAACCACCCAAACCAACTCGTTTCTAACCTGGCTTCTCCTTCACTACCTAATAATCCTCCTAGGCGTCTGAAAAGAAGATGGCTTCGAGATCTTCTCCTTTATAAATGTTTTTGGAGTTCTATCAATGGGTAGATTCTCCACATGTTTGTATCATAATATTACAGTATACAGTTGTAAATAACAATATATATATACAGTTGTAAATAACAATAAATAAATTATTAAAAAAAAATATGGTTTATTTGAAATAATTGACTATTTCATATTTTTATTAGTAGCGAAAAATCCATAGATATCTTATAAAAGGACTTGGTAACTAACCTAAGGAGATAAAAGGATTTTTTTTCAACAAAAACTTTAGCCTGGATTAAATAAATAAGTACCAAGTGAAAAGGAAAATATGAATTAAAATATATACTTATAAAAATAGAAATTTGTAAAATAAAATTATAAATATGAACTAAAAAATGTACTTTTAAGAAATATATATTCGGTAAAATATTTAAAAATATGTGATATAAAATTGGTTTAGTATCGTTAAAAATATCACGAAATGTTCCTCGAAAGCATGAGCATGTAAGGAGTAGAAAACATGTGAGAAAATATCCAGAATTGAAATGAAAATTCCAGGGACGTTGAACTTTTGATTCTGTGAACTGTCGAATTTTTATCAGTCCTGAATTTGTCATTTGCCACTTATCATAGGACATCTGTGCATAGGACCTTGATCTCAGACCAAATCTGATTTCATTAAAAATACTTTAAAACGCGAAATAGAAAAAAAAATTGATGAGAAAAGCTAACGTGGTGATTTTTCCCAAAGTAATTAGCGTGTTGTGGATTTTTTTCGTTTTTAATCCCCGACGGGATGAGGCTAATACAGGCCTGTTAAGTGTTAAATGGACTCCTTTTAGGGCTTATACCTCCGCCTTATTAACGGGCCATTTTTAAAACAATAAACTTTCAACCCCAAGCTTCCTCCAGTCTTTTGTAAGTCGGCCGGACCGTAAATATGCTTTAGTCCAGGGGCGAAGGGGGTGGGCGGCTTTCTATTGAATTATAAAATAAAACACGGTTCAGCTCTGCGGAGAAGAGACGCACTTTTTCTCGTTTTTCCGCCCTGTCTGGAGTACAAAAGTTTGCCAGTGGTTTTAATTCTTTCTTGGAAAAAAAAAAAACCCAGAGCCCCTGAGTGAGGGTCTTAATTGGCAACATTTAGCCGGAGTTTTTCCTCTTCAGGTTAGAGCGGAGGTTAGCCGGCCGCCCTGAAGATATTTCAACCCCCTCCCAGGAATTACACAAGGGTTGAGGGCGGTGAATTTTTTAAACAGCTCACCGCAGTTCACCCCTCCACAAATTGGTTGTTGAATGGAATGGCCGCTATTATTTTTTCGTTCCCCTTTTATTAAAAATATCGCTCCCGGAGGGAGGGGAAGTGATTCAGTCCTGCTAAAACACTTAACAGGTAAGAAAATATTACGAATAATGTTATGATAACACAGAAGAGATGTACATTACTGGAGGCAGCAGAACAGAGGCCAAATTATTTCACTAATTTTATTTATAAAGAATTTCTTTGTAAATTAATTTTTAATAATCCAACTTTATTTATTGATAGATCAATACAATTACAATCTGCCACACCGTTGTGGGCAATAGGTTGTGATTTATTGTGAATAGTTGAAGTTAGCAAAGAGAGTGTTTGAAATGGGTTTGCCACTGTCAAAATTACCATTTTCATTTCTCTTGCATATTTCTTTCAAATCTATTTTTATTAATAATTAATTTATTTATTAATTAATAAGTTGGTAAACCTATTTGAAACCTCTCACAATATGATTAATTACTAACAATTAATTAGTAATGAAGAACGTGTGTTTTTTTCGATATCTAAAAAAACTGAATGTTATGTTTATAATAATTGTGAACATATTGTTTCAAACATTGTTGTTTAGATAATAAAGACTTAACGATTCATCTTTATTATTATACAATAGGAACACGCAGTAAAAGGTAATTGTGATGAATGATCACATTCTTACTAAAATAAAATAAAATAAGAATGAAAAATATATGAAAAAAAAAAAAAAAATAACATCTCTCTTAAAATATATGCAAACAGAAGGATAGAGAAAATATTTACTCAGTCGACCTGAGGATACCTGAGCCCACTCTATCCCCCACGTGTGAGGGGTAGAGCAGAGCTCAAAAGATCCCAGCGCATCCCTATCGCCGCATCACTGGTAATGAGAAAGTGCGCTAAAGCCGCAAACACTCAACTTGAGGGGAGAATCTGACCATTACCAGAACTCCAATTGTCCATTTTTATTTTACAATAAGTCTCTCAGCCACTACTATTCAACCTTCTAGGTGGGTTGTAGGGATGGATGGAACTAGATAAGGTTTGAACCAAAGGATTAGGATGGTTATAACTCTTGATGAACCCTCATGGGTTGCAGCAGTGAATATTTTAAAAAAATATTTATTTATAATATATTTAGGAATTTTTAAGTAAATAAAAACGTTCAAGACAACTGCAGCTAAATTCTGTATTTGTATATTTAAGTTAAAATTCCTCATTTTCATTATATAGGTTGCCTATATATATAAAATATATCTTTTTATTTTTCTAAATATAATTAATATTAAAAATATATTTTTAAAATTATTATTTAATTTTTTTAACTTATACACGACTAAGTCGACACACACTTTATTTCAAGAACAGTTATTTGCTTGTGTTTTTAATACTTTAATGATTCTGAATTATTCATTACAATAACATTTAATGATAACGTATTCTAGGTAGGTAGGTAACAATTATTTATTTTAATGTACTTGATTCAGTCAGAAACATTTTCTTATCTCATGTTGTAATAAAAATGTATAGTTATCCTCAAAAAGAAATTTATTAAAGGGTGGTATAAAACTCCTTCTAACTGTCCACTAACGTACTAACCAAGTGGAACATTAAACGAAAAAAAATCCTGAATCATAGAAAACATTTCGATAAACGTCACCACAACCGTAACCATGAAGCAGCCTGTATTGGTTAGGCAGAGAGATATGACAATGCTATTTGGGGAGGACATATCAATATGTTTATACCGACTGCAAGAAGTGGGAATGGTCCTGATATCTAGAGGGGGCGAGATATCTGCGCCAGTTGGAATCGACACAACCGATAGTACTATCTCAGCCAGTGTTACTTTGTACTTAGCGCTTCCCTGCTTCGGATGGAAATAAGTTGTATTTTACCTAGGGCGTTTCTCTGAGAAATAAAAAAACTTGGAAATCTGAAAAAAAAAAATATGTATCTTCACTTTTACTTTAAGGACTAAAATATCTGCTATATAATTGACATAAATATTAACAATGATATTTTTAACAATAACAATGATTAAAGGAGGAAAAATAAACATGAAATGACAAGCTGTTGGTTCAAAGCATTCGACAATATGAGGTATCAGTAAATCTTGAATAGATTAAAAGCATTGCCTAACACTAGTATTCCTTTAACGCCTTGAGTATACAATATTTTATTAATGTAAGGAGCAAAAATGTTGTAAAAAACGTATCCATTCAATTCATTCATGGAAGAGCGGGGCTATAAATTGCAGCGGGAGTAATATCGTGAATATTTTTTTTCAATATTCTAAATAGAGTAACACAACTAAATAGCAAAAAGAATTCCAATCACATCCAGACAGATGTCGATGTATCCTTTTATTTTTAGTGAGTTTATGAGGTGAAATGATGCACAAACCGCCTTTATATACTCATTTATTACCAGATCGAAAGACGAACGAGGATTCCTAGAACAGTCCAGGTTATCAAATAAATAAATAAGGAAATAAAGAGATCAATCCGTGGCGAGAAGTTTCCAATGGATTCATAACTAAAAGAACACAAAAACCGACTGTAAAATAATTAAGTAGATAATTAATCATTAACATGAATAAGAATTTTGATAATCAATGGGGCAGTGGCAAATCCATTTTACCTCTTCGCTCAACCCAGCTGATTCGGCTGTAATCCCACTTAACCTTCTAATCATTATTTTTTTTTTCCGATCCCTCTAAAACATAAAGGAAATAGTGAATTAATGAGTGCATTACTGTGAAAAAGGAAAGTAATTCGTGTTGGGTATTATCTTTTACTACCTTTGGCAATTTAAGGTTACCTGTAGTGTTTATTTGTTATCTATGAAATATCCATTCTAAAAAAAGGTGCTATTTTAAATCCGGAGGTGAGGGGCCTCCTCGTGTTAAGCATTATTTGATTTCAACAGATTCTTTAAAAAATCAGCGAACAGGAGAATAGAAGTAAGAGATATGTGTTAATAGTAACATTATTTAAAGTAACCGTACCTTTCTACTTTAGATATGTTCCCTGAACTAGTTTTAACCATTAAATAGTAGTTAATCGTCCTACTGTTGCTTAGGTTAGGATTAAAACTATGTAGTTGTTTAAGGAAGCCCCCTCAAAACTATAGAATGGCAGGTCAAAATACTGCCATCTAGTGACAAACAAATGAAACAATACGTAAGTACCCAATGAGCACGTGATCTGGTACAATATGAGTGACAAAAACCATGAATGACACAGGTTATCTAGGCAGGTTATCTTCATTTTGGTGACAGTAAACTATCACTCAGGATGAGTGAATAGGTTAATCAATACGGCCAGGCAGGGAACAGAATCTGAGTGAGAGGACCAAGCATAACCAAACAGCTAATCTTCAAGCTCCACAAAAAATCAGAAATCAATCATCAAGTAAATGATCATATCGCTTATGTAATCAACAATCAAAATTCAACTAACCTAACTAATTCAAATTGTAATTACTTTTGATACAACTATATAATTGTCATAAATTAAGAATAAAGGCATACCACTATTTGGCCATGATTCATAAATCCACTAAATACAGTCCACTCCAAAAATCCAAGACCCGTTATTTTATAAAAATCAATCACTGCAGATTTTGATTAATCTCAGACTGCGATGATTGAGACAAATGCATTTAGAGTGCTGAGTATATGATACGCAAGAAAACTTTATTTGTGACCACTGCTGTTGAAAGTAGGCCCATTACTTTAACTAAGGAAACATTAAATAAAAATTTATTTTTTAATTTCATTTTTTTTTTTAATTTTAGCAAAATTTTGTATTTTTTATTCTGCCCGGAATTATTCTCTATACTGCACGTCATTACCCCCCAGGGCTATGAGGCAACCCTGTACCGAGTAACATTTAAGGAAAATGCCTTTATGAATTTATATTGATATGATATTCGTATTATTAAATTGAAAACACGTAGAGGATTAAGTTTTTGACAAATTGAGTTGATTTCATGTTTAATTTGAGTGCTGAAAGTTAAACAAGAAATCATTTGAAATGCACGAATATATCTATATTTTGTTTAAAAAGGTACTATTTAAAGTAGTTTTTTTATTATTATTTTGTTATTAGTTTGACTATGTTCATTGTATTCATCATTCGGTTCTGATACATATAGATATTTTATTATAATTTTTTTTTAGTGTTTTATTTTTTTGTTATATTAGTTTAAAACTTTACTTACTTTGTCTCCTCCTTATTAATTCATGTAGTTTATTATATTAATATTATTTATATTTCGGTTTATATATACAAAAATATTTCATCATTATTT
>NW_027110197.1:728059-734557 GCF_000696795.3 Halyomorpha halys
TATTGGCATGATTATGACATTTATCACGGTTACGTATTGCTCTAAATCGTGGTAAATTGCAGTACTAATAAATAAATAAATAAATAAATATTTTAAAAAAAATATTTCAAGTAAAATAACCGTACTAGACATCGTATTTTAACTACTCTGAAGCAGTTGTCGGGAATAATGCTATATCAATTAGCATAATGGATACTACCCGATCCGTTTTCTGTTATGAACCTTGTAGGAATCTTGTAAGAGGAGTTGGGATCACTTACTTCTTTAACACAAAAAAGATGAGTGGTATAGAAATTAAAAATAAATTTTAGGCTTTATTATTATTTAAGGACCTAAACTCTTTTTAGAATTCAAACCGAAATTGATGGTATAAAGCCATAAACCACCTCAATCTCATTTTAATGTAATTGAAGATATCGCCTTGCAATAAAATGAATATTCTCCCATATTACTTTTTGAGTTTTGATCAGAAGACATAATGGCTTTGAGAAGGTTAGTATTAACGCTGGTCTTATAAGGACTACCTACAACTGTTAATCAACTGAAGCTCAAGTGTTTGGCCGAGAATCTCGGACTCCGAAGAGAGTATTTACGGACCCCCATGGAGTGCACAATCACTGAGACAGATCACCTCGAGGCGGCCCCAACTCCCAGAGGTGCCTTACGTCGTGAGGTAATGGCCAGCGGTGCCCTGGGGGTTCGGGATCCTAGAGATCCGAGGAACTCAAAGAGCTATTGGGATAAGGGCTTTGAGTTAGTGGTGTGAGTAGCAACGATATTGTATCCTTCACACTAGATGTCAATTAAAATCAAGGACGTAACATTGAAAGCGAAAATCTAGCTCTCAGTGTCATTAGGATCGGGCGAAAAAATATTAATTCTTTTCATATTATATTATATTATATTAATATATTATTATATAGGCCAGGAAAATTTTCGAAAGAGGGAGAGAAAAATAAATGAAATTTATTCAGATTTTCCAGTCGCGCATTCGCTCTCAAGTTTGTAGGTTTTTATTTTTCACTCACATAATTGTCTATATAATATAACATACCACAACTCAAATATGGTACCTATAGTCAATTATTATTTGAACCCACTGTAAACAGTAGAAGAAAAGGTTTACATTAACAAGAAAACGTCCATTTTTTATTTTTTTTTTTCTGTAAATATGTGGCATTAAATAATAGTAAATTATTTACATTTCCCATTCACCAATAGGACCAAGACAAATAGAGAATAGGATCTCAATGGAATATTTTGAAAATATTTGAAATGTAAATTTTTACCTATTTATATTTTCGTTTCAGAGGTTAACCAGTAGTAAAATCGTTTAAAAAGTAAAACCATGTCATTTGTATTTTATTTTTTATTTTATTATGGAAATGTGGATTATTCCACAACAACAAATTACCTATACTTTTCTATCGAAACTCCATTTCTGATCTCAATTGGACTGCATTACATACCGTGTCATAATTTCGACTATTGTGTTAGACATTCGAATAACGTATGTTGTTCAAGTTATGAGAGAAAAAAAATTGCATTTGTTTAGATTTTTTTAAAGTTCCGAAACACATTCGAGTTAATGTCGAAATTCGTAATTTCCACGTTAAAGCAGATGCTCCTATATGCCAGTGAAAAAAAACAAAAAAAAACTATAGAATACAAAAATGTAGAAAATTTACTTTTGTTAAATTTGGTCTAATTTGATTTTAAAAAAAATCTTTTTAAGTAGCTTCAAAAACATGGATTGACATTGGTCAATTATTCCTACGGCGGAAGAACTTTACAAATGTACATTGTGGCAATTCAATAATATAGACAATTATCTAAGCATAAATTTAAACTTCATAAAGCATTGAAGAAAGAAAAAAAATAAAAATAGCAGTCCATAAAGCTCAAATATCGAATGAAAATTTAAATTATTTTCACTTAAATTTGAAATATTATTTGCATCAAGCGTTTGCTAGACACCTCATGCCCCCCATATTCCACAAGCACACTCATATCCACAAATTCAATCAATATTTTTAGATTTTTAGAAAGTTATACACGGTAGTTTCTCTAAAAGTTACTTAGGTATAAGATATCTCCATATTGCTAGCGGACTAGTGCACTATGACAGAGGAAAGAGGGATGCCATGTGGAGTTGACACAGGGATGGCACTTTGAAAATCTGCGTTCCACATGCGAGCCTAATTACTTCTTGGTCGCCCAGGTGGTTCAGGGGCTGTCTTTGAGGTCGCTGATCATTATGACGGAAATAACAGTTTTCTTTGACAACTCTAGTGCAATTTTAAAACAAATTATGAAATTTTAAAAATAGATGTGTTTCCGTGAAGATTGATACAACTTACGTACACCTGGGTGAACGCAGGTTTCATACTGAAGGCTTCATCATCAGTCCATATTGGATAAATAGACGGGAGCCTGAGACAAAATATGTCCGATTAGCAGACAATTTAAGCTTTTTTAATAATATTGTTTGCATTAGAGGGTAAAAAACACAGATGGTCATTGCCCGTGGGACTAAAAAAAAATATATATGCTTAATTATTGAACTAGATTTTAAATGTTTTTTGTTTTTCAATATTTATATGAAATACACATATTTGAGTAAATAATTTGAAGGTTTTAATTAAAATTTATGGTCTTGTTATTATTCTCCTCATTGTCGCACAAGGCCCTGGAGAGTTTTTGAGGAACACCAACATTTTTCATAATTCCACTGCATCCAGGATACTCCTTCTTTAATAATGTTATTGCTAGATTATTATTTAAACAACGCAATGATAAAACCAAAATAAAGATAGATCGGGAACGTTCTGATGATTTTTTTCACAAAATGAACAAAAGGTTTAGATTTTATCATTGCTTTGTTTAAATCAATAATTGCCGTCATATATCAATAATATATCTAGTTTGATAATTAGTAATTAACCAAATATTTTTTTAAGTTACAGGGGCCATGATAACCACCGTAGTTTTCTGCCCTCAAATTCAAGCAAAAACAACATAATTAAAAAAATTTAAATTAATTTTTTTATAAAAGCTGAATAATTTACTGAGCTGCTTTTCTCAAAGACTTTAATATATTAGACTATTTGACCATCTCCTGATATTTTAGTTTCATTAACAATTGTTATCAATCCTTAGTTATTTTCAGTATATAATATTGCAAATTTTTGCCAGGAACTCCATCTCATTATAATTATATATATTTTTTTAAATACAGATTCCTCCGTTTAGCTCCAAACTGTCAGAAGTGGTTGTTGGAACAGACCTAGTGTGTTTTTGGAACACGCCTTCTACAACAAATCCCGGATCCATTTTTGACCAAAATCCGACGATTTTCTGTGACAAACAACTCAACTCACAAAATAAAACTCCATAAATTATGCCTATCTCCATGCAATAGCATCATCACTCCATAACAATAACAAATACCACAATAGTAATTATAAATGACTCTTTGAGTTCATTAAAAGTCATAAAGAACACCTAAACATCCGACTATCATACAGATTCACACTTATATCGATAAGCTAGAAAACTTGGGAAAATGAGTACTTTATATAGCTCATGTCGGGAACGAGCTAGATGTTACAGTCAAACAACCATTTACTCTTCCAGGTCAGGTTGCGGCCATTCTGACACCCCAAGAAGTAAATCTTCCTGTGAAAAATGATATATCATGTAGTTAGCAAGCTTTGAAAGTCCACCAAGCAAATTAAAGACTATTAAAAAATTTTTTTTTTAAATTATTAAAAAACCATACACCACATCAAATCCTCCCGATCACTGACATAAGATCACAAGGGCTGGATTGAGAATAGAACATACAAATATGACTCATATCTGATCAACAAGCAGCCACCACCAATCTGTTTCTATCGTGATAGCGCACTTACACTCAACCACATCTTCCAACAAAGCCCTTTCTACATTATGGGTATAAGTAAATTAGGAGTGGGACAAGGTGTATCGGTAGCTCTGAATGATGAACAAAAATCAGTTTTAATTTTTTTTTAGAAAAAGTAATCAATTAATCGAGATTTAAACTCATTAACAATCTTAAAATTTAAATTCAGAATCTTAATAAAAACGTAAAATAACTCAGGGACAAATTCGAATATTTAAGAAATGAAAATATGAAACTAAAGTATTATTAACTATAGGGTTTTACGCCCTTATAGTACAAGAGCCGAAAATAAAAGAAAGGCAGTTATTTCACCCCAATTTTTGATTTCTTTAATGAAAACTATGTATAATTACTAGTCAAAACTCATGAGTCTGCCAAGTATAGGTAGGGGGGATTAAAATGGCCGCTGTTTCAAAACCTTAATTTTTCATTCGGAGCTCTATATCTTAAAAACTACCAACAACACTAGAAAATCTAAGAGCATATTATTTAAAGAAGAGTAAATTTTCTGAAATATTAGCCCTAATAGAGCTATTTACGTTCAATAGTTCTCGAGATATAGCTTTTTAAAAAGCAACATTTCTCCAAAATCTACTGAACGATTAATAGTTAGTTACTTTATTTTGTGAAATCTATTTCTAAGGAACTATGTGACGTACAGATGTCTATTAGCACTCAAATTAAAGCTAGTTTAATAAAGAAAGTTAAGACCTTTACGTTCGTAGGAATAGTATTTTTCAAGATATTTGCTAATATAAATTGATTTATAGTTGTTCGGACAATAAGTTTAATTTATGAAAAACTTTATTTCAGAAACCATTGGACGTACAGATGTCTGTCTGCACTCAAATTAGAGTATAAAATAGTTAATTATGTTTATCTTTGTAGGAGAAGTAGTTTTTATGATATTTGACAAAATAAACTCACAAAATGTTAATTTCTAGTTGTTCGTACACTAACGCTAAAATAAAGGAAATTTAACTAACTATAAACTAGTTTATGACACTTATCTTCGTAGGGGTAGTCGTTTTTATGATATTCATATATGAATATATATTTAGCAAATTAAAATTTGTCCGAGCAACTATAAGTCACTTTATTTTAGCAAATTTCATGAAAACTACTACTCCTACGAAGGTAAAGGTTATTACCTTCTTTATAGAACATTAAACTATCTTTAATTTGAGTGCTAATAGACATCTGTACGTCAAATGGTTTTTGAGATATAGATTTTTCAAAATAAATTCACTAACTACTGATCTTTCAGAACGTTCCATACATTTTTATGAAATATTGCTTTTTAAAAACCTATATCTCGAGACCTTTTGAACGTAAATAACTCTGTTAGGGCTTACATTTTAGCACATGTACTCTACTTTAAATGATTCTGTCTTAGATTTTCTATTTTTGTTGGTAGTTGTAAAGATATTGAGCTCCGAATAAAAAATTATACGTTTTGAAACAGGCGCCATTTTTTATTTCCTCAATCTATACTTGGCAGACTCATCAATTTTGACTAGTAATTATACCTAGTTTTCAATGTTATGTAATATTGAGGTGAAACAAGTGCCTTTTTTCTCTTCCTGGGCTCTTGTACTATAAGCCGTAACAAATATCAGAATACTTTGGAATTCTTGAACACTACTTTTGGTCCTCTTCGTTGATAGTTCCTCTAATCTGCTCTGAATAACTAATGATTCGGTGTAAGAATTGTGTTTATTTTAGATGTTCTATAGCCTTTAAAATATTTAAGCATTTTAGCTATTTTCTAACTATGCTACTTGTTCGTCGTCTCTAGATGTAATCCATTCATAAATAAATGTAATACATCCGTGAATGGTGAGTTTAAAATAGGCTCCATGATGAATGGTTCAAGGCGGCTAGCCACGAGGCAGTGAGCACAATTAGAGCGATCATTGTGGAGATAGACATTTAATTACACACATTGTAGCTTTCATTGCAGCCGGCTTCCGTTGAATTGTAGATTAAAATAATTGTAGCTCGGATTCTGCTCTTATTTACACTAAGCGACATTAACCCCCTTCTCCTGGGATAATAATAGGCCCTTAGTAATTTTTAAAATAACATTATCATGAAATAAAATAAGAGTAGCTGTATACTTTTAAATAATAAAAATAATGATATTGTAACCATTACCAGTGGGCATGAAGAACAATTATTTAAAAGTAATTATAATGAGGTGTAGATAGTTGACCGTAGGTTAATGATTGGAGAAGTTTGTCGGGGGGTACGGTCAGCAAAGAACAACATAAATAAACAAAACCATATTTATTTATTTTATGCCGACGTTTCAGTTGCAGAAGTTGCAGGCCTACCTTCTATGCCATAACCCCTGATGAAGACCTGAAACTCAGGTCGAAATGTCGGCATAAAATAAATAAATATGGTTTTGTTTATTTACGTTGTTCTTTGCTGACGGCACCCCCCGACAAACTTCTCCAAAAAGTAATTATATATTTTCCTATGCCCATAATTCAGTGACCAAACATGAATTAATACTAATATTTTTGTCTGGCTCTCAGCTACGTTTTATAACAAAATATACATATATA
>NW_027110197.1:734607-737433 GCF_000696795.3 Halyomorpha halys
ATACAAATAAATTCTGTTTTTGTTATTTTAATTGTAACAAGATTAACTAGACAAGATAGTGTAACTTGGCAAGTATTCTTTTTTTTTTCTCTTTTATTCTCTCAACTTATTGGTCCACGAAATATTATCAATTTGATTCATACTCAAGCATACAGTAATTCAAAAAGATATTTACATTCATTTTTTTTTAAGTTTATTGCATTTTAAACATCCTGTGAATGATACTTTTCTTTAATACAGTATATTAATAAACTCACAAAAAAAAAAAAAAAAAAAAAAAAACTAATGATTTCACCTGAAAAATGCAATGATTGATTAAGTCAATTAAAAAAAATTGATTTATATGAAATTAAAATTAATCATCTTATATGATTAATAAACAATTTTAAAGTTTTTTACACATCCTTTAAAAATATTTTACATTAATTTCATTATCAGCAAACATATGGATTGTATTGAAAAATTATTTATTTTTTAGGAGCAAACTGTTCTCTGAGAAGGTTAAGTCTGATAAGGTTGATAAAATTTGTTTTTAAAAAAATTTCAAATCCAAACAAATTGTTTCACATGGCATATTCGTGTGGCAGCGAAAATGGCTTTCAGACACTTGTTTAAATTATGAATCATCAGAAAAATAAAGTAAAATACGAAAATATAAAAATTTGTATTGTATTTATCTATTGATAAGTACTACAATCTGTCACAACTTTGGCAAATAACTAATAGTGATAAATGATCACATTCATACTAAAATTATACAAGAAATAATAGAGAAAAATGCTTATCTGGCAACGCTGCCCAAATACATTGCTATAACACCGCGTAATATATTAATAAAATATTTAAATGTGTATAAACCAAAAGATAAATAAAATGAACATAATCAAAATATATACAAAAAACAATAAGGAGAAAATAAAATGAGTAAAATTTTGAACCAATACAACAGTGAAAACACTTATCACATTCACGCCAGTGTCATGATGTTGTGTTAAATGTGTAAAACCTATGTTAAAACTATAGGACCGCTAGCAGCCCGATTTAAAGTCATGTTAAATGGTAAATGCATAAGAGCTCCTAGTGGATTTTCTGAGTAACTTGTTTTATAACCTTTCCTTCCAAAACTTCGTATTATTGTTTACTTCTAAGTTTTCACTAAAGTAATTTATTACAACATGCCTAAATTGAGTGAAAAGTGGAAGTTGTGTAAAAGTTTGGCTTGTTGATCTTCTAACTTGTGAGGAAGAGAATCAAGAAGAGCTAATTGACAACTGTCATTACATTATAATTATTGTCATCCATTGCTTTATTAGTTATAAAAACATCCAAAACAGCACTAACACAATCAACACACAAACTGCAAGAAGTGACCTAAAACGACTACAAATAAAATGGTGACGAGCTCAGCTAGTGTGTTGCATGACGTCATTCTCCATTTAACAGACTCTCAACCATGTTACATGTTATATCGTTTTATGGTAAAACAAGGAAATATTTCTCTATTTAACACGAGTTTTCCATGTAACACGCTTTAACATGTTAAACTAAATATCATGAATACCCCTGGTTTGGGCAATATTTACACTCTCAACCTGAGGGTCTCCTAGACCACTCTCTTCCACGTGTGTTGAAGTTCAGCGGCTCTTCAAGGTCCAGCACAACCCATTTACCGTGTCACAGATAAGAGCCAGTGGAGTGAGTGCACTAGATCCACAAGAACTCCATATATATTAAAATTAGAAATAGAAAAACACGTACATGATAAAAATAAAAACGTATAAATAGTAATTAAATAAAATGTGATAGAAGGCTTTACTAGAAGAGATGTGTGAGACATTTCATATCAAGTGTAGCAGGAATAATGAAGGGTTTTCCGTAGAGTTTTGACTTTCATAGGAATATATTTATATGAAATACTTGTGTTTGAAACATATTTATATTAAATAAATATATTTATCCTGTATTAACGTAAGTAAATTAGCAATAATGCAAAATAATTTATTTAATTTTTTTTTTAATAGATTAAAATTGAAGAGTTCAATACCATTATTTATAGGACAAATGATTTTATATTATAATTACGAGCAGCTTACGGAATTGAAAAAATTATTTAATAAAAACAATTTTATATGAATATTTAAAAGTTCTAAAACTCAAAAACCACTAATTCGGAACCCCCCTTCATTGTACTATTTAATTATACCTTGCTGGCTGACAGTTTCTAGAAGCGCATGGAACAAACTAGCCAACTAGACAATTGATTAGAGCTGTGGGAGCCTACACCAGGAGCGGGAACTGCAATTACTGCATTAGGTGCCTGACTATTTCATGAGGAATCCTTAAGGCATTTCTAATCCAGTAATTGTCAGCCGCCTTCATAAAACATTCCCCTGCCGTGACCCGTCATCCGTAAACAGCCCTAGCTACTATTCACTATTTAACTAGGAGAGGTCTATATACATGCTGCGGTTGCATAGTTCCGATAGTGCGGGCAGCTTCCTAACGATGTTATATTAATAATTATCGTCCAGGCCTATGGTTCGATCCCAATCTTATGAAATAATCCATTTAAAGTAGGGTTTCTACTTAACCGACAATCCGAGTTAAGTGCGCACGGTGTGATAAAAGTTGACAAAGATCAGTAGCCACTGATAAGATGAACAGTTATAATAATTGATTTAAATACAAGAATATGGCCAGGGTTGCGGTCAAAAAAGGAACAAATAGTTTATAACTATTTTAAATAATATAATATAAACTATTTGTTCCTTTTTTGACATCAACCCTGACCATCTTGTTACATTTAAGTTTTACGGTCAACTATAT